>NC_069505.1:2145196-2182696 GCF_027579735.1 Bombina bombina
CCCTAGTAGAATGAGCCATAATTCTTTCAGGAGGCTGCTGTCCAGCAGTCTCATATGCCAGGCGGATGATACTTCTCAGCCAAAAAAGAAAGAGAGGTAGCCGTAGCTTTCTGACCCCTACGCTTTCCAGAATAAACAATGAATAATGAAGATGATTGACAGAAATCCTTAGTTTGCCTGTAAGTAAAAACTTTAAGGCACGGACCATGTCCAAGTTATGTAACAGACGCTCCTTCTTAGAAGAAGGATTAGGACACAAGGAAGGAACAACAATTTCCTGATTAATATTCTTATTCGAAACAGACCTTAGGAAGGAACCCATGTTTGGGTACATAAAACCACCTTACCAGAAGTGAAATATGAGATAAGGCGAAGCACACTGTAATGCTGAGCGAAGAAATAGCAACCAAAAACAGAACTTTCCAAGATAATAGTTTAATATCTATGGAATGCATAGGGTTCAAACGGAACCCCTTGCAGAACTCGAAAGAACTAAATTCAAAACTCCAGGGAGGAGTAATGGGTCTAAATACAGGCTTAATTCTAGATAGAGCCTGACAAAAAGACGGAACATCTGATACATTTGCCAAGACGTTTGTGAAACAGAATTGACAAAGGCTGAAATTTTGTCCTTTAAGGAACTCGCTGATAACCCTTTTCTCCAATCCTTCTTGGAGAAAAGACAAAATCCTAGGAATCCTAACTGTTCCTCCATGATACCCCTTGGATTCACACCAATAAAGATATTTACGCCATATCTTATGATAGATCTTTCTTTTGACAGGCTTTCTAGCCTGTATCAAAGTATTGATAACTGAATCAGAGAATCCTCCGCTTCGATAAAATCAAGCGTTCAATCTCCATGCAGTCAGTTGCAGAGAGAATTAGATTTTGGATGTTGGCAAGGACCTTGAATGAGAAGGTCCTGTCTCAACTGAAGTTCCACCAGTGGCAGAGAGACATGTCCACTAGATCCGCATACCAAGTCCTAGCGTGGCCACGCAGGCGCTATCAGGATCACTGGAAGCTCTCTCCTGTTTGATTCGAGCAATCACGCTGGGAGGAGAGGAAACAGCGGAAATACATAAGCTAGGCTGAACAACCAAGGTACTGCCAAGGCATCTATCAGTTCGGGCCTGAGGATCCCTTGACCGGGATCCTTATCTTGGAAGCTTGCATTCTGACGAGATGCCATCAAATCCAATTCCGGGGGTCCTGCCCCATCTGAGAATCAATGAGGCAAATACCCTCCGGGTGAAGTTCCCACTCCCCCGGACAGATGACAAGAGTGGGGCCCTGCCCCAAGCTGATTATCTTGATACTTCTAATCATCGCTAAGGAACTCCTTGTTCCCCCCTGATGATTGACATATGCTACAGTCGTTATGTTGTCCGACTGGAATCTTATGAATTTGGCAAGAGCCAACGGACAGGACAACAGGAAAAAAACAGGCTTTTTCTTTCTTGGTGTTCACGACAGATATCAACATGTTTCGCCAGCAACTCTGCTTTATCAGAGATGATCTTGAGTAAAGCCAGGGTTGCTGCAAACGTGTTGATATCTGTGTGAACACCAAGAAAGTAAAAAGCCTGTTTTTTTCCTGCGTACAGAAGTACTTAAGTGCAGGAGATTGAGGAACTACAAACACAAAAGCTAACTTGCGCAAGTTACAGAAACAAAAGGATTGTCTACAGTGTTGGTGCTGTAATCAGAGCACTTCTACAAAGGACCAGTGACAAGGTAACACAAAGAAAATTACCTACCGGAACCCCTTGTCTGAGAGTCAAACTGAAGACACATAGGAACCGCCGGGAAGCCGTGAGTAGTAACAGCTCACAAGAGAGGGTAAGAAAATCACCCTAAACACTGTTTGAACATTCCTTTTCTACAAATTAAGCTCACTGAGGATACGAAGGGGTAACTGTGAAACCGTAATATATCACAACATAAATATAAGGATAAAGAACACAGCCCTCAGTAATTTATCTCCAATTACTTACAAAGTCTTTGATGAACTTTTTAGATACACAAAATTACAACCAATATAAGTAAACAGCCATTGTGGGGGACACCATTTATAATCAGTCTTGCATTTAAATTGTTTTTAACTAATTGTTAGTTTTTGCTACATATTTGTAATTTTAAAGTTGATGAAATATAGATATAAAATATCAAATAGACAAATATTAATTGTGTTGAAATAAAAGAATACATTCTATGTAAAATCTTTGAACAAAGGATACAAAAGAGCAGATAAATCCTCTTATTTGTGTATGAAACAAATGTATATCTGAATTTTAGAAATTTTATGAATTGATCGATATAGTGTTGCAACACTTAGGGGATTGTGATTTATTTTTATCTTGGTGATTATCATGTTTTTATTTTGAAAATAAATTGTAGAAGAATTTTTCACTTATTCTGTCCAAGGGTCCATTTTTTTCTACATATTTAGCTAACGACTTCCATACACACCTTTATCCCTTTTGCAGATTAAGCGCCTAATCTCCCATAACTTTGTCACTTTATACACCTTTCTATCTGGGGAAGTAGATAGTAGGAGAATAGGGCAAGGGATATTAACTCTTAAGCGCTAGTTTATTTAACCCCCCTTTTTTGAAAGCAAAAGAATGGGTCAATGGATCTGCGGGAAAAGGTAGTTGAACTGTATAAAAACAAGAAAGGGATATAAAAAGATATCCAAGGAAATGAGAATGCAAATCAGCAGTGTTCAAACTCTAATAAATAAGTGGAAAATGAAGGGTTATGTTGAAACCAAACCACAGTCAGGTAGACCAACTAAAATTTCGGGCCACAACTGCCAGGAAAATTGTTCGGGATGCAAAGACAAACCCACAAATAACTTCAGGTGAAATACAGGACATGTGTGTGTGGCTTCAAGATGCACAATAAGGAGGCACTTGAAGAAAAATGGGCTGCATGGTCGAGTCGCCAGAAGAAAGCCATTACTACGCAAATGCCGACAAAGTATCCCGCTTACAATACGCCAAACAGCACAGAGACAAGCCTCAAACCTTCTGGCACAGTCATTTGGAATGATGAGACCAAAATTGAGCTTTTTGGCCACAACCATAAACGCTACATTTGGAGAGGAGTCAACAAGGCCTATTATGAAAGGTACAACCATTCCTACTGTGAAACACGGAGGTGGATCTCTGATGTTTTGGGGATGTGTGATCTACAAAGGCACAAGAAATATGGTTTAGAATTGATGGCAAGATGAATGCAGTATGTTATCATAACCCCTCATTTCCACTTCTTGATTAGAGTTTGAACACTGCTGAGTTGCATTCTCAATTACTTGGATATCTTTTATTTCCCTTTCCTGTTTTATATAGTTCAACTACCTTTTCCCACAGATCCTTTGACAATTCTTTTTCTTTCCCCATGACTCAGAATCCAGAAAACGTCAGTGCAGCACTGGATGAAAGATGCAAGGGTCTGTCTAGAGTCCAGAAACTCATTGACCCTTAATACACACACACTAATTACAAACAAACAGGATCACAGGTGAGGGTGGTTACCTTTAATAGCCAGTCATACTCCTTTGTGTCAACTTATGTGCATGTTATCAGGGCCAAAATCACCAGGGTATGTAAACTTTTCATCAGGGTCATTGGGTAGTTTCTGTTGTCATTATGATTTAAAAAGGAAATTTATGCTTACCTGAAAAATTTATTTCTTTAACGATACGACGAGTCCACGGATTTCATCCTTACTTATGGGATATCGCCTCCTGTTTTAGCAGAAGTGGCAAAGAGCACCACAGCAGAGCTGTTAAATAGCTCCTCCCCTCCCTCCTCCAGTCATTCGACCGAAGTTAGGAAGAGAAAGGAAAAACCAAGGTGCAGAGGTGACTGAAGTTTAACAAAAAATAGAAAATAAAAAACCTGTCTTTAGAAAAACAGGGTGGGCTGTGGACTCGTCGTATTGTAAAAGAAATAAATTTATCAGGCAAGCATAAATTTTCCTTTTCTTTACAAGATACGACGAGTCCACGATTTCATCCTTACTTATGGGATACAATACCAAAGCTATAGGACACGGATGAAAGGGAGGGACAAGACAGGAACCTAAACGGAAGGCACCACTGCTTGAGAACTTTCCTCCCAAAAACAGCCTCAGAAGAAGCAAAAGTATCAAATTTGGAAAAAATGTGAAGAGACGACCAAGTTGCAGCCTTACAAATCTGTTCAACAGATACATTGTTTTTAAATGCCCATGAGGAAGCCACGGCCCTAGTACAAATGAGCCATAATTCTATCAGGAGGCTGCTGTCCAGCAGTCTCATATGCAAAACGGATGATACTCTTCAGCCAGAAAGAAAGAGGTAGTTTCCTCAAGTTCAGACATGTTAAACAGACTAGTAATAGCAATAACAGTCGTTCTTTAGATGAAGTATTGAGCTCTGAAGTCAAATTACATAGACAAAATATTTGTACCAAAAAGTGTACTTGCGCCTTTAAATAATAAAAAGCACAACAATTTTCTGTTATCTTTAAAACGGCGTTTGTGTCAATAAAAGCTGTTCTAATGTGCCCAAAAATAACTTAATTGTATTGCACCCACTTGCTTAGATGTATAAAAGCAATATAAAAACGATATAACCGTTGTAATAAATCTATTTATTCAGGCCTCTTCCACCTGCGCCACAGCTCCGCTGTGGCGCCTACCTGCCCCCCGGAATACACTGCTGTTTGACACTTTAGAGCCCTGCAATAGGCAAAACAAGTTAGGCCCCCACTGGAGCCCAGGGACTTTGCTTCTATGCAATCCGGATGGTACTGCGCGTGTGAGCGCGAAAATAGGGCCCCGCCCTCCGTGGGCATAACACTGGCCGTAACAGAGACCCGCATGGGTCAGAAAAAAAACCAAACATGTCGTAGTTAATAAAAAAAAAAAAGCTATGTGCCCCTCTTACACGTCGCACCAAAATCAAGCCCAATAGCATGACAAAAAACTGTGCTCCCTTAGGCCCAATATATGTATGATAATGGACCGTTCAGAAACCCGCATCTCCCAGCGTGTAGCCCATACAGATAAAGTCTCATAAGCATAAATAGACTTGTTTTGTGAAATTTTTAGACATTTAGCAGTCAATACAAAAGGGTATCATATATGGTAGTGCATACTGCTTACCCCTCCCCAGATAGGGAATAATGTCAGCCTGATGTATCTAGTCTCCCCCAGAACTAAATGACTGAAACATACCTCAATGCTGCTTGTAGCATGACACGGTTCTCCACACTGAAGATATTTCTTTACACTACCATCAACTGCTCTGTGGGAACCAGCATGGATCTTAGATAACATTTGCTAAGATCATCAACATCAGGGCAGAAAATAAAATGTCTCCACTCCTCTTGGGAAGTTATAGACTGACGATTTTCTCCCTGAGGAAAACAGTACTCACTGGCACCATTTTAAAAATAAAACTTATTGAGTGAAGAATCTAAAACTAACACAAGCAAAGAGAATGACTGGAGGTGTGAGGGAGGGGAGGAGCTATATACAGCTCTGCTGGTGGTGCTCTTTGCCACTTCGCTGCTAAACAGGAGGGCGATATTCCATAAGAAGGATGAAATCCGTGGACTCGTCGTATCTTGTTAAAGAAAAGAGTAAACACAGTTGATTGATAATAAATGGCTTCAGCCAAACACTAACCATGAGTGAAAGAAAAACAGAATTTATGTTTACCTGATAAATTACTTTCTCCAACGGTGTGTCCGGTCCACGGCGTCATCCTTACTTGTGGGATATTCTCTTCCCCAACAGGAAATGGCAAAGAGCCCAGCAAAGCTGGTCACATGATCCCTCCTAGGCTCCGCCTTCCCCAGTCATTCGACCGACGTAAAAGGAGGAATATTTGCATAGGAGAAACCATATGATACCGTGGTGACTGTAGTTAAAGAAAATAAATTATCAGACCTGATTAAAAAAAACCAGGGCGGGCCGTGGACCGGACCACACCGTTGGATAAAGTAATTTATCAGTTAAACATAAATTCTGTTTTCTCCAACATTGGTGTGTTCGGGTCCACGGCGTCATCCTTACTTGTGGGAACCAATACCAAAGCTTTAGGACACGGATGAAGGGAGGGAGCAAATCAGGTCACCTAGATGGAAGGCACCACGGCTTGCAAAACCTTTCTCCCAAAAAATAGCCTCAGAAGAAGCAAAAGTATCAAACTTGTAAAATTTAGTAAAAGTGTGCAGTGAAGACCAAGTCGCTGCCTTACATATCTGATCAACAGAAGCCTCGTTCTTGAAGGCCCATGTGGAAGCCACAGCCCTAGTGGAATGAGCTGTGATTCTTTCAGGAGGCTGCCGTCCGGCAGTCTCGTAAGCCAATCTGATGATGCTTTTAATCCAAAAAGAGAGAGAGGTAGAAGTTGCTTTTTGACCTCTCCTTTTACCAGAATAAACAACAAACAAGGAAGATGTTTGTCTAAAATCCTTTGTAGCATCTAAATAGAATTTTAGAGCACGAACTACATCCAAATTGTGCAACAAACGTTCCTTCTTTGAAACTGGATTCGGACACAAAGAAGGCACGACTATCTCCTGGTTAATGTTTTTGTTAGAAACAACTTTCGGAAGAAAACCAGGTTTAGTACGCAGAACCACCTTATCTGCATGGAACACCAGATAAGGAGGAGAACACTGCAGAGCAGATAATTCTGAAACTCTTCTGCTAGAAGAAATTGCAACCAAAAACAAAACTTTCCAAGATAATAACTTAATATCAACGGAATGTAAGGGTTCAAACGGAACCCCCTGAAGAACTGAAAGAACTAAATTGAGACTCCAAGGAGGAGTCAGAGGTTTGTAAACAGGCTTGATTCTAACCAGAAGCCTGAACAAAGGCTTGAACATCTGGCACAGCTGCCAGCTTTTTGTGAAGTAACACAGACAAGGCAGAAATCTGTCCTTTCAAAGAACTTGCAGATAATCCTTTCTCCAAACCCTCTTGAAGAAAGGATAGAATCTTAGGAATTTTTGATCTTGTCCCAAGGGAATCCTTTAGATTCACACCAATAGATATATTTTTTCCATATTTTGTGGTAGATTTTTCTAGTTACAGGCTTTCTGGCCTGAACAAGAGTATCAATGACAGAATCTGAGAACCCTCGCTTTGATAAGATCAAGCGTTCAATCTCCAAGCAGTCAGTTTGGAGTGAGACCAGATTCGGATGTTCGAAACGGAACCTTGAACAAGAAGGTCTCGTCTCAAAGGTAGCTTCCATGGTGGAGCCGATGAGATATTCACCAGGTCTGCATACCAAGTCCTGCGTGGCCACGCAGGAGCTATCAAGATCACCGATGCCCTCTCCTGATTGATCCTGGCTACCAGCCTGGGAATGAGAGGAAACGGCGGGAATGCATAAGGTAGTTTGAAGGTCCAAGGTGCTACTAGTGCATCTACTAGAGTCGCCTTGGGATCCCTGGATCTGGACCCGTAGCAAGGAACCTTGAAGGTTCTGACGAGAGGCCATCAGATCCATGTCTGGAATGCCCCACAGTTGAGTGATTTGGGCAAAGATTTCCGGATGGAGTTCCCCACTCCCCCCGGATGAAATGTCCTGACGACTCAGAAAATCCGCTTCCCAGTTTTCCACTCCTGGAATGTGGATTGCAGACAAGTGGCAGGAGTGAGTCTCTCCGCCCATTGAATGATTTTGGTCACTCTTCCTTCGCCAGGGAACTCCTTGTTCCCCCTTGATGGTTGATGTACGCAACAGTCGTCATGTTGTCTGATTGAAACCGTATGAACTTGGTCTTTGCTAGCTGAGGCCAAGCCTTGAGAGCATTGAAAATCGCTCTCAGTTCCAGAATATTTATCGGGAGAGTAGATTCTTCCCGAGACCAAAGACCCTGCGCTTTCAGGGGTCCCAGACCGCGCCCCAGCCCCACTAGACTGGCGTCGGTCGTGACAATGACCCACTCTGGTCTGCGGAAGCTCATCCCCTGTGACAGGTTGTCCAGGGACAGCCACCAACTGAGTGAATCTCTGGTCCTCTGATCTACTTGTATCGTCGGAGACAAGTCTGTATAGTCCCCCATTCCACTGACTGAGCATGCACAGTTGTAATGGTCTTAGATGAATTCGCGCAAAAGGAACTATGTCCATTGCCGCTACCATCAAACCTATTACTTCCATGCACTGCGCTATGGAAGGAAGAGGAACAGAATGAAGTATTTGACAAGAGTTTAGAAGTTTTGATTTTCTGGCCTCTGTCAGAAAAATCCTCATTTCTAAAGAGTCTATTATTGTTCCCAAGAAGGGAACCCTTGTTGACGGAGATAGAGAACTTTTTTCTACGTTCATTTCCACCCGTGAGATCTGAGAAAGGCCAGGACAATGTCCGTGTGGGCCCTTTGCTTGTGGAAGGGGACGACGCTTGAATCAGAATGTCGTCCAAGTAAGGGTACTACTGCAATGCCCCTTGGTCTTAGCACCGCTAGAAGGGACCCTAGTACCTTTGTGAAAATTCTTGGAGCAGTGGCTAATCCGAACGGAAGTGCCACAAACTGGTAATGCTTGTCCAGAAATGCGAACCTTAGGAACCGATGATGTTCCTTGTGGATAGGAATATGTAGATACGCATCCTTTAAATCCACCGTGGTCATGAATTGACCTTCCTGGATGGAAGGAAGAATTGTTCGAATGGTTTCCATTTTGAACGATGGAACCTTGAGAAACTTGTTTAGGATCTTGAGATCTAAGATTGGTCTGAATGTTCCCTCTTTTTGGGAACTACGAACAGATTGGAGTAGAACCCCATCCCTTGTTCTCCTAAAGGAACAGGATGAATCACTCCCATTTTTAACAGGTCTTCTACACAATGTAAGAATGCCTGTCTTTTTATGTGGTCTGAAGACAATTGAGACCTGTGGAACCTCCCCCTTGGGGGAAGCCCCTTGAATTCCAGAAGATAACCTTGGGAGACTATTTCCTAGCGCCCAAGGATCCAGAACATCTCTTGCCCAAGCCTGAGCGAAGAGAGAGAGTCTGCCCCCCACCAGATCCGGTCCCGGATCGGGGGCCAACATCTCATGCTGTCTTGGTAGCAGTGGCAGGTTTCTTGGCCTGCTTTCCTTTGTTCCAGCCTTGCATTGGCCTCCAGGCTGGCTTGGCTTGAGAAGTATTACCCTCTTGCTTAGAGGACGTAGCACTTGGGGCTGGTCCGTTTCTGCGAAAGGGACGAAAATTAGGTTTATTTTTTGTCTTGAAAGACTTATCCTGAGGAAGGGCGTGGCCCTTGCCCCCAGTGATATCAGAAATAATCTCTTTCAAGTCAGGGCCAAACAGCGTTTTCCCCCATGAAAGGAATGTTAAGCAATTTGTTCTTGGAAGACGCATCCGCTGACCAAGATTTTTAGCCAAAGCGCTCTGCGCGCCACAATAGCAAAACCAGAATTTTTCGCCGCTAACCTAGCCAATTGCAAAGTGGCGTCTAGGGTGAAAGAATTAGCCAATTTGAGAGCATGAATTCTGTCCATAATCTCCTCATAAGAAGAATTATTATTGAGCGCCTTTTCTAGTTCATCGAACCAGAAACACGCTGCTGTAGTGACAGGAACAATGCATGAAATTGGTTGTAGAAGGTAACCTTGCTGAACAAACATCTTTTTAAGCAAACCCTCTAATTTTTTATCCATAGGATCTTTGAAAGCACAACTATCTTCTATGGGTATAGTGGTGCGTTTGTTTAGAGTAGAAACCGCCCCCTCGACCTGGGGACTGTCTGCCATAAGTCCTTTCTGGGGTCGACCATAGGAAACAATTTTTTAAATATGGGGGGAGGGACGAAAGGTATACCGGGCCTTTCCCATTCTTTATTTACAATGTCCGCCACCGCTTGGGTATAGGAAAAGCTTCGGGGGGGCCCCGGGACCTCTAAGAACTTGTCCATTTTACATAATTTCTCTGGAACGACCAAATTCTCACAATCATCCAGAGTAGATAACACCTCCTTAAGCAGAGCGCGGAGATGTTCCAATTTAAATTTAAATGTAATCACATCAGGTTCTGCTTGTTGAGAAATTTTCCCTGAATCTGAAATTTCTTCCCTCAGACAAAGACCTCCCTGGCCCCCTCAGACTGTGTAGGGGCACTTCAGAACCAATATCATCAGCGTCCTCATGCTCTTCAGTATTCTCTAAAACAGAGCAGTCGCGCTTTCGCTGATAAGTGGGGCATTTTGGCTAAAATGTTTTTGATAGAATTATCCATTACAGCCGTTAATTGTTGCATAGTAAGGAGTATTGGCGCACTAGATGTACTAGGGGCCTCCTGTGTGGGCAAGACTGGTGTAGACGAAGGAGGGGATGATGCAGTACCATGCTTACTCCCCTCACTTGAGGAATCATCTTGGGCATCATTTTCTCTAAATTTTGTGTCACATAAATCACATCTATTTAAATGAGAAGGAACCTTGGCTTCCCCACATTCAGAACACAGTCTATCTGGTAGTTCAGACATGTTAAACAGGCATAAACTTGATAACAAAGTACAAAAAACGTTTTAAAATAAACCGTTACTGTCACTTTAAATTTTAAACTGAACACACTTTATTACTGCAATTGTGGAAAAAGTATGAAGGAATTGTTCAAAATTCACCAAAATTTCACCACAGTGTCTTAAAGCCTTAAAAGTATTGCACACCAAATTTGGAAGCTTTAACCCTTAAAATAACGGAACCGGAGCCGTTTTTATATTTAACCCCTTTACAGTCCCTGGGTCTCAGCATTGCTGAGACCCAACCAAGCCCAAAGGGGGAATACGATACCAAATGACGCCTTCAGAAAGTCTTTTCTATGTATCAGAGGCTCCTCACACATGCATCTGCATGTCATGCTTCCCAAAAACAAGTGCGCAATAGAGGCGCGAAAATGAGACTCTGCCTATGATTAGGGAAAGCCCCTAGAGAATAAGGTGTCCAATACAGTGCCTGCCGGTTATTTTACATAATTCCCAAGATTAAAATAATTCCTCAAGGCTATGGAGTATAAAATATGCTTATATATAAATCGATTTAGCCCAGAAAATGTCTACAGTCTTAAAAGCCCTTGTGAAGCACTTTTTTTTCTTTCTGTAATAAAAATGGCTTACCGGATCCCATAGGGAAAATGACAGCTTCCAGCATTACATCGTCTTGTTAGAATGTGTCATACCTCAAGCAGCAAAAGTCTGCTCACTGTTCCCCCAACTGAAGTTAATTCCTCTCAACAGTCCTGTGTGGAAACAGCCATCGATTTTAGTAACGGTTGCTAAAATCATTTTCCTCTTACAAACAGAAATCTTCATCTCTTTTCTGTTTCAGAGTAAATAGTACATACCAGCACTATTTTAAAATAAACTCTTGATTGAATAATAAAAACTACAGTTAAACACTAAAAAACTCTAAGCCATCTCCGTGGAGATGTTGCCTGTACAACGGCAAAGAGAATGACTGGGGAAGGCGGAGCCTAGGAGGGATCATGTGACCAGCTTTGCTGGGCTCTTTGCCATTTCCTGTTGGGGAAGAGAATATCCCACAAGTAAGGATGACGCCGTGGACCGGACACACCTATGTTGGAGAAAGTTTGTGCGTTATCATTCATATTCTCTGAAAAATGGCCAAGAAATCAAATTCTGCCAGGGTATGTAAACTTATGAGTCACAACTGTATGTATGTGTATATATATATATATATATATATATATATACATATACATACGTTGATTGGAGTAGCCGTGTTAGTCAGATATATATATATATACACACACATACGTTGATTGGAGTAGCCGTGTTAGTTATGTATGTATGTATGTATGTATGTATGTATGTATGTATGTATGTATGTATGTATATGTATATATATATATATATATATATATATATATATATATATATATACACACATACACCACACACAGGGAGTGCAGAATTATTAGGCAAATGAGTATTTTGACCACATCATCCTCTTTATGCATGTTCTCTTACTCCAAGGCTGTATAGGCTCGAAAGCCTACTACCAATTAAGCATATTAGGTGATGTGCATCTCTGTAATGAGAAGGGGTGTGGTCTAATGACATCAACACCCTATATCAGGTGTGGCATAATTATTAGGCAACTTCCTTTCCTTTGGCAAAATGGGTCAAAAGAAGGACTTGACAGGCTCAGAAAAGTCAAAAATAGTGAGATATCTTGCAGAGGGATGCAGCACTCTTAAAATTGCAAAGCTTCTGAAGCGTGATCATCGAACAATCAAGCGTTTCATTCAAAATAGTCAACAGGGTCGCAAGAAGTGGTGTGGAAAAACCAAGGCGCAAAATAACGGCCCATGAACTGAGAAAAGTCAAGCGTGCAGCTGCCAAGATGCCACTTGCCACTAGTTTGGCCATATTTAAGAGCTGCAACATCACTGGAGTGCCCAAAAGCACAAGGTGTGCAATACTCAGAGACATGGCCAAGGTAAGAAAGGCTGAAAGACTACAACCACTGAACAAGACACACAAGCTGAAACGTCAAGACTGGGCCAAGAAATATCTCAAGACTGATTTTTCTAAGGTTTTATGGACTGATGAAATGAGAGTGAGTCTTGATGGGCCAGTGGATGGGCCCGTGGCTGGATTGGTAAAGGGCAGAGAGCTCCAGTCCGACTCAGACGCCTGCAAGGTGGAGGTGGAGTACTGGTTTGGGCTGGTATCATCAAAGATGAGCTTGTGGGGCCTTTTCGGGTTGAGGATGGAGTCAACTCAACTCACAGTCCTACTGCCAGTTTCTGGAAGACACCTTCTTCAAGCAGTGGTACAGGAAGAAGTCTGCATCCTTCAAGAAAAACATGATTTTCATGCAGGACAATGCTCCATCACACGCGTCCAAGTTCTCCACAGCGTGCTGGGCAAGAAAGGGTATAAAAGAAGAAAATCTAATGACATGGCCTCCTTGTTCACCTGATCTGAACCCCATTGAGAACCTGTGGTCCATCATCAAATGTGAGATTTACAAGGAGGGAAAACAGTACACCTCTCTGAACAGTGTCTGGGAGGCTGTGGTTGCTGCTGCACGCAATGTTGATGGTGAACAGATCAAAACACTGACAGAATCCATGGATGGCAGGCTTTTGAGTGTCCTTGCAAAGAAAGGTGGCTATATTGGTCACTGATTTGTTTTTGTTTTGTTTTTGAATGTCAGAAATGTATATTTGTGAATGTTGAGATGTTATATTGGTTTCACTGGTAAAAATAAATAATTGAAATGGGTATATATTTGTTTTTTGTTAAGGTTGCCTAATAATTATGCACAGTAATAGTCACCTGCACACACAGATATCCCCCTAAAATAGCTATAACTAAAAACAAACTAAAAACTACTTCCAAAAAATATTCAGCTTTGATATTAATGAGTTTTTTGGGTTCATTGAGAACATGGTTGTTGTTCAATAATAAAATTAATCCTCAAAAATACAACTTGCCTAATAATTCTGCACTCCCTGTATATATATATATATATATATATATATATATATATTATATAATATATATAATATATATATATATATATACACATATATATACACATATATATATTATATACACACACACATACATACACACGTTGATTGGAGTAGCCGTGTTAGTCCAGAGATTTAGATATCAAAATTATTGAGCAATGATACTTTTTTATTGGACTAACTATACATTTATAAGATGACAAGCTTTCGGAAGAGTTCCTTCCTTTTTCAAGTCTGAAGCAATACTGACCAATTTGATGGAATTTACAGATTATATCTTAAAACACAGGCTAAAAAGACAAAGTGTTACAGAGGTCTGAATGCAGGGGGGAGGAGGGTTGTCGTAAAAATCATGATGGGGGTTTAGGAGACAGGCAGATAGTGTCAGTAAAAGATTACAGGCAGGAGAAAAAATATGGTAATACACACAGTATATACTGACATAAAATTATATATCAACATAGAATCAATATGAATAAAGATGGCAAAGTATGTATACAGGGGAATATAAAATAGTCAAAGTGTGGGACAGACTTACCTGCGTACCTATGCATAGAGAGTGTGGAATATACAATGTAATGGACTACAGTATATGAAAGTACATTACAAAAAATGTTGATAATGGGTTAAGAAACACACACACATCTAAATAAATAAAAGGCATCAACATCTTACCCATGAGCTGGATCCAAAGCTATGGCTCGTGGTTGATCCAAGTCTTCCCAGAAGAGCACCTTCCTGTACGTGCCATTGATGTTGGCCACCTCTATCCTGTTGGTTTCAGAGTCCGTCCAGTAGAGCTTTCTGCTTATCCAGTCACAGGCCAGACCATCGGGTGACACTAAGCCAGAGACGACAACTGTCTGCACATTGTCACTCTGTTATAAACAGTCTGTTTGATGGATTCCTCACTGACATCCGTCCAATAAATGATACCTTGTGTGTATAGAAAATCCACGGCAGCTGCATCTTCTAGGCCACTCACCACAACTGTAGATTCCACCTTTGACTGCGCATCCACCAATCTGACATCCTGACGGTTAGCAAAAAAGCAACAAAGGAGATGCTGAGGGGAGGAAACAAAGACAGAATTAATATAGTTTATCATACAGTGATGTGCAGTCACTAGAGGCAGGTGAGGCAGGACTTCACCTCTCATATGGGCAAAAATATATATTTTTTTTATTGGCTTTTAAAAAAAAAAAAAAAAAAAAAAAATGTATGCTTACCTGATAAAATGTATTTATCTTGTGGTGTATCCAGTCCACGGGTTCATCCATTACTTGTGGGATATTCTCCTTCCCAACAGGAAGCTGCAAGAGGACACCCACAGCAGAGCTGTCTATATAGCTCCTCCCCTAACTGCCACCCCCAGTCATTCGACCAAAGACAAGCAAGAAAAAAAGGAGAAAACTATAGGGTGCAGTGGTGGACTGTAGTTTAAAAATAAAAAACACCTGCCTAAAAATGACAGGGCGGGCCGTGGACTGGATACACCACAAGAGAAATAAATTTATCAGGTAAGCATAAATTTTGTTTTCTCTTGTAAAGGTGTATCCAAGTCCACGGGTTCATCCATTACTTGTGAGATACCAATACCAAAGCTATAGGACACGGATGAAGGAAGGGACAAGGCAGGCACTTAAACGGAGGGCACCACTGCCTGTAAGACCTTTCTCCCAAAAATAGCCTCCGAAGAAGCAAAAGTATCGAATTTGTAGAATTTAGAAAAAGTATGAAGCGAAGACCAAGTCGCCGCCTTACAAATCTGTTCAACAGAGGCCTCATTTTTAAAAGCCCATGTGGAAGCCACCGCTCTAGTGGAATGAGCTGTAATTCTTTCAGGAGGCTGCTGGCCAGCAGTCTCATAAGCTAAACGGATTATGCTTCTCAGCCAAAAAGAAAGAGAAGTTGCCAAAGCCTTTTGGCCTCTCCTCTGTCCAGAGTAGACAACAAACAGAGCAGATGTTTGACAAAAATCCTTCGTAGCTTGTAAATAAAACTTTAAAGCACGAACCACATCAAGATTGTGTAAAAGACGTTCCTTCTTTGAGGAAGGATTAGGACATAATGAAGGAACAACAATCTCCTGATTGATATTCTTATTAGATACTACCTTAGGAAGAAACCCAGGTTTGGTACGCAAAACTACCTTATCTGCATGGAAAATCAGATAAGGGGGAATCACACTGTAAAGCAGAAAACTCTGAAACTCTTCGAGCCGAGGAGATAGCTATTAGAAACAGAACTCTCCAAGATAAAAGTTTAATATCTATGGAATGCAAAGGTTCAAACGGAACCCCTTGAAGAACTTTAAGAACTAAATTTAAACTCCATGGCGGAGCAACAGGTTTAAAACACAGGCTTGATTCTAACTAAAGCCTGACAAAAACGCCTGAACGTCTGGAACCTCAGCCAGACGTTTGTGCAGAAGAATAGACAGAGCAGAAATCTGTCCCTTTAAGGAACTAGCAGATAACCCTTTTCTCCAATCCCTCTTGGAGAAAGGATAAGATTCTAGGAATCCTGACTTTACTCCATGAGTAACCCTTGGATTCACACCAGTGAAGATATTTACACCATATCTTATGATAGATTTTCCTGGTGACAGGCTTTCGAGCCTGAATTAAGGTATCATTGACAGATTCGGAAAAACCACGCTTCGATAGAATCAAGCGTTCAATCTCCAAGCAGTCAGACGCAGAGAATTTAGATTTCAATGTTTGAAAGGACCTTGAAGTAGAATATCCTGCCTAGCGGCAGAGTCCGAGGTGGAAAGGATGACATGTCCACCAGATCTGCATACCAAGTCCTGCGTGGCCACGCAGGAGCTATCAAAATTCGGATTATCCTAAGTTATGAAGGTATAATCTAGATTTTATTAAAGACACAGAGACGAGTATTTGCATTCTCTCTCTTTACTACTTAAATGCAGTTTTTTAAAGTATACATAACATTACAATAAACTGTCAAAATTTTGAAAAATGAGACAGTAAAAACAAATAACATATCAGTGACCAATGAAATTAGAGAACTGATTAGACTAAAACCACATAGCCAATCAGGTTACTAATAAATCCTATAAACTGTCCAATATACAATAAGACATCCTCTTTCTTTGAAACTGTAGAAGGGAAACAAAAGGTCCATGATAAGGAAGTAGTTCCAGACGAGAAGACAGCAGGACAACCATGAAGAGAAGAACTTTGAATTGAAGAATCATTCGTGAAGAAAACTCCATCTTATCAGGAAAGAATGAAAAATCCTCTTGAAGACTGTATAGGCTGAGGAAAACTTTCTTGAAGTTTCGTCTCTTCACAGAGATGAGATGGAACAAAACCACTTAGGATAATATCTTTATAGTTGATTGGTAACTGAAATAAATATACAAGATATGTTAGTAATAGGATTAAAACAAATAAGGGTGGGAACAAAACCATATAATAATATAATCAGAGGAGGGAAAATACTCGTCTCTGTGTCTTTAATAAAATCTAGATTATACCTTCATAACTTAGGATAATCCGAATTTTATTACAAGACCAGAGACTCATATTTTGCAGTTTAAAGCAACTAACAAAATAAATTAAGCGAGGCGTGTTCAATGGGTTTAAAATAAAATTGTTTAAAAATAGAATCAGAAGACCAGTCAGCTGCATCCAAGATTTGTTGAAGGGAGGCAGCTTTCAAAAATGCTTTAGAAGCGGCTGATCCTCTAACAGAGTGAGCGGAAAAAGAAACATCAATACCTGCTTCACTCATAACCCATTTAACCCACCTGGCTATAGAAGTAGAGGATACGGGATAATGAGGAGGAATAAAAGATAACAAAAGTTGATTGGAAGTAGAAATACGAAAAGAAGAAGTTCTGCGTTCAATACTCTTTGAGACATACAACCACACAGAGAAGAGGTTCAGAAGGTAAGTAAGGATAGAATATTGAGGTTGAAAAAGATTTAGTTCTTTTAGATATGAAGAAAGTAACACCTTCAGGGGTAAAACGTTTAGAATTAAAATCTAAAGCTCGAACATCAGAAACTCTACGAAAAGAAATTAAACATAAAAGGGTAGCCAATTTAGTGGTAAGTTGTTTCAATGATAAAAATTCATTAGAAGGCCAAGATTTAAAAAGAGAAAAAATAAGATCAACATCCCAAAAAGAAGAATATTTAGGAGTCGGAGGTCTTTTGAGTTTGATTGCTTTCATTAATTTACAAATTAAAGGATGTTGTCCTACAGGAAAATTATTTATAAAAGAATGTTTAGCCGAAATAGCAGATCTAGAAACGTTGATGGTTCTGTAAGCTAAACCTGAATCAAAAAGTGATGTAAGGAAATTAATGATGTAGATTATATCTGCTGAAAGGGGATCCAAACTTCTTTCCATGCACCAGCCAGACCATCTGGTCCATGCGGAAAAATAGCATTTTTTGGTCCCTGGGGCCAATGAATCTGCGAGGAGTTCCTGAGCTTGTTGTGATAAGCCTTGGGGAAATGAAGATTGCCCGAAATTGACCAAGCTATGAGACGAAGAGATCCTTGAAGAATAAGTTCGTGAGAATGACCTTCTGGATCTGACAAGAGAAGCGGAAAAACCGGAAGAAGAACAGGATGGTTGACAGATAATTCTAGAAGAGATGGGTACCCAGGGTTGAGATGGCCAAAGGGGAGTGATTAGGAGAATTGAGAGAAGATCCCGACGGACTACTGATATGGTTCTCTGAATCATGGAGAATGGGGGAAAAGCATAAGCTGTCTGGAGAGGCCAGGGGTGGAGAAATGCATCGATTGCCAAAGCTTCCGGATCTGGGCGCCAACTGAAATAAGGGCAAATCTGATGATTCAGTCTCGAAGCGAAGAGATCCATCGAAAAGGGACCTCTGAGAGATTGAAGCGAATGAAAAACTTGATGGTGAAGTTTCCAATCGCTGGAATCTGTCAGGTATCGAGATCCCCAATCCGCCGCTACATTGGATAAACCTGGAATGTATTCCGCTTTTACAGAAATATTTCTGTCCAAGCAAAGATGAATGAATTCTTTCGTAATAGTTGATAAATCTCTCGATTTTGTACCACCGAGGCGATTCAAATAGCGAACTGCAGAAATATTGTCCATTCTGAGTAAAATGGACACAGGAGAAGAACTTTTGACAAAACTCTTTACTGCAAAAGAGCCTGCCAAAAGTTCTAAGCAATTGATGTGAAAACGCTTTTCTTCTGAAGACCATTTTCCTCCTGTGATTGAGGGACCCACAACGAGCGCCCCAACCCGAGCGACTGGCATCGGATTCTATGATAAGATCTGGAGATTTTCCGAAATGGCTCTCCCCGTTCCAAGCTTCTATATGGGAAAGCCACCATGAAAGTTCCTCTTTGGCTTCTGAAGAAAGAGGAATTTGATGGGAATATGAAAGACCTTTTTGGAGGTGAAAAATTTTTAAACGTTGAAGTTCCCTGTAATGAAGAGGAGCAGGGAAAATAGCCTGAATAGAGGATGAAAGTAACCCAACTATTCTGGCTATAGTCCTGATGGGAACCAATGGTAAAGAAAGAGTTCTTGAAAATCTCTTTCTTGATATTCACAATTTTTTCTCTGGGAAGACTTAAAGTAGCTTTCGAAGTGTCTATTTTGAAACCTAAAAAGGTTAGAGATTTGGTTGGAAGAAGAACAGATTTCTCTTTGTTGATCAGGAAACCTAAATTTTCTAAAATGAAAGTAGTAAGTTGGAGTTGAGACTTTAACGTGGCAGAGTTCTGATTCATAATCAAGATATCGTCTAAATAGATGATGAGTCGAACCCCTCGAAGACGAAGCCAAGTAATTATAGGTTTCATTATTTTGGTAAAAATCCAAGGGGCTGAAGATAGACCGAAAGGCATGCAAGTGAAACTCCAATACTTTTCTTCCCAAACAAAAGTTAGAAATTTCCTGTGTTCTTGAGCTACAGGAACTGTCAGATAAGCATCTGTCAGATCTAATCTGACTAGAAAATCGTTGTCTAGAAGGCAATCTCTGAGAAGATGAATACCTTCCATTTTGAAATGTTGATAAACAACGAAGGCGTTTAGAGATCTTAGGTTTATAACTGGACGAAAAAGCCCATTTTTCTTTTTTACGAGAAAAAGATTGCTGAGAAAGCAATTTTGAGGACTTAAAACTTGTTCTATTGCTTGTTTTAATAAAAGGTTTGAAATTTCGGTTTGAACCAAATTTCTGTCTGCAACAGAAAACTTTATTGGAAGGGGGAATAGAATTTTGAAATGGAGGAGAAATAAAATCTATAAAAAGACCTGAAACAGTTTGAAGAACCCATTGATCTGAAGTTATCATGTTCCAATTGTGTGTGAAAAGAGATAATCTGCCTCCTATTATGTTTTGGGAAGAAACCTGAGGAGGATGAAAAAGAAGATTTACCTTGAGGTGTGCGGGATCTTTGTCTCGAGCGTTGAATTCTTGGGTTCCAGAATCTTCCTCTAGATGGAAAGAAGCCTGAGGAGACTGGATTCTGAATGTGTCTCTGATTGTGAAATTGTTGAAAGGCAAATTGAGACCTGTTTGGGAATGAAGCACGGCCGGGAAAGCGGCCTCTACCTTTCCCAGCCTGCTCAGAAAAACGATCTTGGTGAAAGATCTTTTTCATTGATGTTCTCACTTTATTAAGATTGGAGAACGTATTTACGTAACTATTTAACTCTTTTATAAAAGTGTCTCCAAACAAAAGGCCATTTGTATCAGAATGGATTTCGTTAATTGCAAAATCGCAAACCTTGGGGTCAATTCTTCTAAGGATATTACGTCTGCGTTCAGTGTATATCGCAGAATTGGCATTCCCTAAAAATGAGAGCATTCTCTGAAGCCACTCTCTAACGATGACTGGGTCTAAAAGAGTATTGTCGTATACGGCTTGTTCCGATAAATCAAAAAGTTTTGCTAAAGGACCAATTGTGTCAAGCATTTTATCTTGACAAATTTTCCAGGCCCTGTCCATACCTTTCTTTAATTTGAAACCTGGGGACCCTATAAATTTTAAAATCTTTGATCTACTTCAGGGGTAATGTTTGTATTATTGGGAAGAATTGGTCTAGGACATTCAGCCCTCATTTTATTTCTAGAATCTCTTTTTAAAGGTTGGCGAAGTTGGTAATCGATAAATTCTGCAATATCAGATGAGGGGCACCATTCTGCAGATCTAGGGTGATGTAAATCATCCGCATTAAACCTAGGATTTCCTAGGCAATCAAAAAATTCCACTTTTTTGGACTCCAAATGTTTAGATTTTTTAAGAGATTTTTTGAATTTTTTAATCTTTGGAGAAGCCAAAGAATTTTCAGATGAGGAATGAGATAAATCATCCTCAGATTGAATTGAATTCAGAGATGAATCTGAATTAATTTCAGTATCTGAACAAATTTCACAATTATCATCATTGGCCAAAGCCTCTCCCATTAGTGACCTCTTGGGAGTAGAGGAAATAGCAGGTGTTTTTCTTCCTTTCCCTGCGAGGAACGGCAGAATCAGCAACAAGTTGGCGTGATTTTTTAATTAATTTCTTACTGGTTTTTATACCACTGGATATAATTCTTTTCCTTTTTAAATCCTTTTTTGAGGATTTATCAATTAAAATGGTTATTTTTTCTAACATTGAATTCATTGAATTGTCAATCATCTTTTGAACGCCCTCAGCATTCAGTGAGAGATTCAAATCAGATGATTGAGACATAGTGATAATAAATATATAATACCTTAAAATATAATATAATTGTTGTATATAATATAATATTATAACTATAGAATAAATCTAAATAATAATTTAACAATAAATAACTTGGTAATGTATTAATTAATGTATTATTTAATGTATTAAATCACAAAATTGACCCCAAGAAATTGAGATAAAAGGTGACTAAATTATCTAATAAAACTTTTTCCAATAATAAAAATGGCCAAAAGATGGAGACAAAGTGTCAGCAACTAAAATGAGGAAGTTAAAGCTGCTGACACGTAATGTATGAGGAGCAACAAAATTGCAAATGAAGACGGCAGTTTTGCAGGGCGGGAAAGTGAAACTAACTGCGTAATGAAGAGAAGGAGACCGGCGCATGCGCACTGAGACCGACAGTCACAAGATGGAGGTCGGGACAGTGCGGTATAGCGCAACAGAGTACAAACAAACCGGAGGTAGTATAAAAGTAAAATACAAGCGAAATAAGCAAGGGGCACAAACTAAAACTAAATAAGAAAAAATAAAAACAATATGGGAGAAAAGTTTTGTTAAACCAACGAAAGAGTCCTAAGCTAAAACGGACTACAAATGAATTTAATAAAAGGTTAACTAAAATAACAAGAATATATAATGTATAAAAGTTATTTTTTATTAACATTTGAGAAAACAATACTTATCTTTACTGCAGCAGTAAAAGAAAGAGGATGTCTTATTGTATATTGGACAGTTTATAGGATTTATTAGTAACCTGATTGGCTATGTGGTTTTAGTCTAATCAGTTCTCTAATTTCATTGGTCACTGATATGTTATTTGTTTTACTGTCTCATTTTCAAAATTTTGACAGTTTATTGTATTGTTATGTATACTTTAAAAAACTGCATTTAAGTAGTAAAGAGAGAGAATGCAAAATATGAGTCTCTGGTCTTGTAATAAAATCACCGACGCTCTCTCCTGCTTGATCTTGGCAATCAGCCGAGGGAGCAGAGGAAACGGTGGAAACACACAAGCCAGGCTGAAGGACCAGGGGCGTTGCTAGAGCATCTATCAGCGCTGCCTTGGGATCCCTGGACCTGGACCCGTAACGAGGAAGCTTGGCGTTCTGATGAGACGCCATGAGATCCAGTTCTGGTTTGCCCCATAGTTGAATCAACTGGACAAATACCTCCGGATGGAGCTCCCACTCCCCCGATGAAAAGTCTGCCGACTTAAAAAATCCGCCTCCCAGTTCTCTACTCCTGGGATATGGATAGCTGAAAGATGGCAAAAGTGAACCTCTGCCCATAGAATTATTTTGAAACCTCCAACATTGCCAGGGGACTTCTTGGTCCCCCCTGATGGTTGATATAGGCTACAGTCGTGATATTGTCCGACTGAAATCTGATGAACCTGACCTCCGCTAGCTGAGGACAAGCCTGAAGAGCATTGAATATCGCTCTTAGTTCCAGAATGTTTATCGGAAGGAGGGGCTCCCTCCTGAGTCCACGAACCCTGAGCCTTCAGGGAGTTCGACTGTACCCCAGCCCAGAAAGCTGGCATCTGTCGTCAACTATAGTCCATTCTGGCCTGCAGAAGCTCCTTCCCCTGGACAGATGGACCCGAGATAGCCACCAGAGAAGAGAATCCCTGGTATCCTGAAATTTTTACAGTGTGTACAAGAGACTAAAGCAGCATTGCACCCACTTGCAAATGGATGATTAACCCCTTAGGCCCAAAAACGGATTTGAAAAACTGTAAAACCGTTAAAAAACAGTCAAACACACTGCCACGGCTCTACTGTGGCTCCTACCCTGCCCTTAAACAAGATTTTTGCATGAAAGACCCCCTCTATAGTGGTCCAAGATGCCAGAGGACTCCTTTAGGGAAGCTGGATGTCTCAGTCTGTATAACAACTGCGCATAAAGTGCGCGGAAATAGGCCCCTCCCACCATGCACTCACAGTCAGAGGGCCATAAAAAACTACTCCTACGAGTAAAATAACAGCCATGTGGAAAACTAGGCCCCAAATAAAGATTTATCACCCTCAGCAGAAAAAAACGTTTTTTCTGTTAAGTAATGCAAACGTTTTAACACTAAGTACTATGAGAGTTAACATAAAAATGACCCTTATCTTGTAAGCATGATCCCAGTCGCTGTTAAATCACTGTATCAGGCTTACCTCAATATATATCAGGCACTGTCAGCATTTTCTAGACCTTATCTCTCTAGAAAAAAATATACTGAACATACCTCAAATCAGGTGATTTGCCAACCGTCCCCCCAACTGAAGTTATCTTTCCATACTCTTCAGTTATGTGTGAGAACAGGAATGAACCTTAGTTACAAACCGCTAAGATCATCAACCTCCAGGCAGATTCTTCTTCCAATTTCTGCCTGAGAGTAAAACAGTACAACGCCGGTACCGTTTAAAAATAAACTTTTGATTGAAGGTAAAACTACAAAAAGTCACCACATATTTCTTGATACTTCCTTTCTTGTCGAGAGCTTGCAAGAGAATGACTGGGGTGGCAGTTAGGGGGAGGAGCTATATAGACAGCTCTGCTGTGGGTGTCCTCTTGCAGCTTCCGGTTGGGAAGGAGAATATCCCACAAGTAATGGATGAACCCGTGGACTGGATACACCTTTACAAGAGAAATTATAAAAAAAATTCCAGCATTTTTTTTTAAAGCTACATGTTGTGCAATGGAGAGGCACAAGCAGGTCTGCCCACCATTACACAACATGCTGCGCCACCTACTGGATGAAAGTGGTTAAGGTCATTGCATGGCCCATTAACTGCTTATTTGAGGCAGTCCTATTTGGGCTGACCCAATCCAGTGAGAGGCATTAGTAAGTGGAACTTAGGTTTGGGGCTGGATGTTAAATCATATAAAACAAAACAAAAACTGAAAAAAACAACTTTCATTTATTTTGTTGCTGCCCTGTTCAGCTGTAAGCTTTGCTAAAGTGAAAAAGAGTTCTGTTCTTCCCCCTCTAAGTGCAGTGGAATGTTCCACTGTCACTTCCTGAATCCTTACAGAGCAGGAAGAGAGGCAGAGAGAGCAGTGTTTTAGCCACATCTTATTAAAGTAAGATTTTACTGAAAGGGATTCTGTTAGTGAAAATGATATTTAATGAATGTGGTTTAGTGTTTTTTTACTCTTTTACAGCAGTTTAAGAATCGTTTTTGTATTTTGTTTGCTCAAACTTTACACCCACTAACTTAGCAGCTTGCCTCTGTACTTCACACTAATTTATAGTCTCACTTTATTAACTCTGTAGCTCTGCTGTTTTATTACTTAAAAATGCAGTGGTCCACCCCCCCCCCCCCCCATTGTGTGTGTGTCTCTATCTCTCTCCTTATGTGTCGTTCTCCCCCATGGTCTCTTTCTCTCTGTCTCTCTTCCTCCCCCTCTGACTCTCTCATCCCATATGCGTCTCTCTAACCCTCTGTGTATGATTGTGTCTCTCTCATTCTCTCTCTCTAACCCTCTGTGTGTGATTGTGTCTCTCTCTCTCACCCTCTGTGTGTGATTGTGTGTCTCTCTCTCTTTCTAACCCTCTGTGTATGATTGTGTCTCTTTCTCTCTCTCTCTAACCATCTGTGTGTGATTGTGTCTCTCTCTCTCTCTAACCCTCTGTGTATGATTGTGTCTCTCTCTCTCTCTCTCTCTAACCCTCTGTGTGTGATTGGGTCCCTCTCTCTCTCTCTCTCTCTAACCATCTGTGTATGATTGTGTCTCTCTCTCTCTCTCTTTCTCTCTCTAACCCTCTGTGTGTGATTGTGTCTCTCTCTCTTTTTCTCTCTCTAACCCTGTGTGTGATTGTGTCTCTTTCTCTCTAACCCTCTGTGTGTGATTGTGTCTCTCTCTCTTTCTCTCTCTAACCCTGTGTGTGATTGTGTCTCTCTTTCTCTCTCTCTAACTATCTGTGTGTGATTGTGTCTCTCTCTTTCTCTCACCCTGTGTGTGATTGTGTCTCTCTCTCTCTAACCCTCTGTGTGTGATTGTGTCTCTCTCTAACCCTGTGTGTGATTGTGTCTCTCTCTCTTTCTCTAACCCTCTGTGTGTGATTGTGTGTGTCTCTCTCTAACCCTCTGTGTGTGATTGTGTCTCTCTCTCTCTAACCCTCTGTGTGCGATTGTGTCTCTCTCTCTCTAACCCTCTGTGTGTGAATGTGTTTCTCTCTCTCTAACCCTCTGTGTGTGATTGTGTCTCTCTCTCTTTCTCTAACCCTCTGTGTGTGATTGTGTCTCTCTCTCTAACCCTCTGTGTGTGATTGTGTCTCTCTCTCTCTCTCTCTCTCTAACCCTCTGTGTGTGAGTGTGTGTCTCTCTCCTAACCCTCTGTGTGTGATTGTGTGTGTCTCTCTCTAACCCTCTGTGTGCGATTGTGTCTCTCTCTCTCTCTAACCCTCTGTGTGTGATTGTGTGTCTCTCTCTAACCCTCTGTGTGCGATTGTGTCTCTCTCTCTCTCTCTAACCCTCTGTGTGCGATTGTGTCTCTTTCTCTCTCTCTCACCCTCTGTGTATGATTGTGTCTCTCTCTCTTTCTCTAACCCTCTGTGTGTGATTGTTTCTCTCTCTCTCTAACCCTCTGTGTGTGATTGTGTCTCTCTCTCTCTTTTTCTCTCTCTAACCCTGTGTATGATTGTGTCTCTTTCTCTCTAACCCTCTGTGTGTGATTGTGTCTCTCTCTCTCTTTCTCTCTCTAACCCTGTGTGTGATTGTGTCTCTCTTTCTCTCTAACCCTCTGTGTGTGATTGTGTCTCTCTCTCTTTCTCTCTCACCCTGTGTGTGATTGTGTCTCTCTCTCTCTCTCTAACCCTATGTGTGTGATTGTGTCTCTCTCTAACCCTGTGTGTGATTGTGTCTCACTCTCTTTCTCTAACCCTCTGTGTGTGATTGTGTGTGTCTCTCTCTAACCCTCTGTGTGTGATTGTGTCTCTCTCTAACCCTCTGTGTGTGATTGTGTCTTTCTCTAACCCTGTGTGTGATTCTGTCTCTCTCTCTTTCTCTAACCCTCTGTGTGTGATTGTTTCTCTCTCTCTCTAATCCTCTGTGTGTGATTGTGTCTCTCTCTTTCTCTAACCCTCTGTGTGTGATTGTGTCTCTCTCTTTCTCTAACCCTCTGTGTGTGATTGTGTCCTCTCTCTCTAACCCTCTGTGTGATTGTGTCTCTCTCTTTCTCTAACCCTCTGTGTGTGATTGTGTCTCTCTCTTTCTCTAACCCTCTGTGTGTGATTGTGTCTCTCTCTTTCTCTAACCCTCTGTGTGTGATTGTGTCTCTCTCTCTCTAACCCTCTGTGTGTGAATGTGTTTCTCTCTCTCTCTCTAACCCTCTGTGTGTGATTGTGTCTCTCTCTTTAACCCTCTGTGTGCGATTGTGTCTCTCTCTTTAACCCTCTGTGTGCGATTGTGTCTCTCTCTTTCTCTAACCCTCTGTGTGTGATTGTGTCTCTCTCTCTCTCTAACCCTCTGTGTGTGAATGTGTTTCTCTCTCTCTCTTTCTCTAACCCTCTGTGTGTGATTGTGTCCTCTCTCTTTAACCCTCTGTGTGCGATTGTGTCTCTCTCTTTAACCCTCTGTGTGCGATTGTGTCTCTCTCTTTAACTCTCTGTGTGTGAATGTGTTTCTCTCTCTCTCTCTCTCTCCCCAACCCTCTGTGTGTGATTGTGTGTCTCTTTCTCTCTCTCTAACCCTCTGTGTGTGATTGTGTCTCTCTATCTTTCTCTAACCCTCTGTGTGCGATTGTGTCTCTCTCTAACCCTCTGTGTGTGATTGTGTGTCTCTCTCTCTAACCCTCTGTGTATGATTGTGTGTGTCTCTCTCTCTCTCTGTAACCCTATGTGTGATTGGGTCTCTCTCTCTCTAACCCTCTGTGTGTGATTGTGTCTCTCTCTCTCTCTCTAACCCTCTGTGTGTGATTGGGTCCCTCTCTCTCTCTCTCTCTCTCTAACCCTCTGTGTGTGATTGTGTCTCTCTCTCTTTCTCTCTCTAACCCTCTGTGTGTGATTGTGTCTCTCTCTTTCTCTCTCTCTCTAACCCTCTGTGTGTGATTGTGTCTCTCTCTCTTCTCTCTCTCTCTAACCCTCTGTGTGTGATTGTGTCTCTCTCTAACCCTGTGTGTGATTCTGTCTCTCTCTCTTTCTCTAACCCTCTGTGTGTGATTGTGTCTCTCTCTTTCTCTAACCCTCTGTGTGTGATTGTGTCTCTCTCTCTAACCCTCTGTGTGTGATTGTTTCTCTCTCTCTCTAATCCTCTGTGTGTGATTGTTTCTCTCTCTCTCTAATCCTCTGTGTGTGATTGTGTCTCTCTCTAACCCTGTGTGTGATTCTGTCTCTCTCTCTTTCTCTAACCCTCTGTGTGTGATTCTGTCTCTCTCTCTTTCTCTAACCCTCTGTGTGTGAATGTGTTTCTCTCTCTCTCTAATCCTCTGTGTGTGAATGTGTTTCTCTCTCTCTCTAACCCTGTGTGTGATTGTGTCTCTCTCTAACCCTGTGTGTGATTCTGTCTCTCTCTCTCTTTCTCTAACCCTCTGTGTGTGATTGTGTCTCTCTCTTTCTCTAACCCTCTGTGTGTGATTGTGTCTCTTTCTCTAACCCTCTGTGTGTGATTGTCTCTTTCTCTAACCCTCTGTGTGTGATTGTCTCTTTCTCTAACCCTCTGTGTGTGATTGTGTCTCTCTCTTTCTCTAACCCTCTGTGTGATTGTGTCTCTTTCTCTAACCCTCTGTGTGTGATTGTGTCTCTTTCTCTAACCCTCTGTGTGTGATTGTGTCTCTCTCTCTAACCCTCTGTGTGTGAATGTGTTTCTCTATCTCTCTCTCTCCAACCCTCTGTGTGTGATTGTGTGTCTCTTTCTCTCTCTCTAACCCTCTGTGTGTGATTGTGTCTCTCTCTTTCTCTAACCCTCTGTGTGCGATTGTGTCTCTCTAACCCTCTGTGTGTGATTGTGTGTCTCTCTCTCTCTCTCTCTGTAACCCTCTGTGTGATTGGGTCTCTCTCTCTCTAACCCTCTGTGTATGATTGTGTCTCTCTTTCTCTCTCTCTCTCTCTCTCTCTAACCCTCTGTGTGTGATTGGTCCCTCTCTCTCTCTCTAACCCTCTGTGTGTGTGTGTCTCTCTCTTTCTCTCTCTCTCTAACCCTGTGTGTGATTGTGTCTCTCTTTCTCTCTCTAACCCTCTGTGTGTGATTGTGTCTCTCTCTAACCCTGTGTGTGATTCTGTCTCTCTCTTTCTCTAACCCTCTGTGTGTGATTGTGTCTCTCTCTAACCCTGTGTGTGATTCTGTCTCTCTCTTTCTCTAACCCTCTGTGTGTGATTGTGTCTCTCTCTTTCTCTAACCCTCTGTGTGTGAATGTGTTTCTCTCTCTCTCTAACCCTGTGTGTGTGATTGTGTCTCTCTCTCTTTAACCCTCTGTGTGCGATTGTGTCTCTCTTTAACCCTCTGTGTGTGAATGTGTTTCTCTCTCTCTCTAACCCTGTGTGTGTGATTGTGTCTCTCTCTTTCTCTAACCCTCTGTGTGTGATTGTGTCTCTTTCTCTCTCTCTAACCCTCTGTGTGTGATTGTGTGTGTGTCTCTCTCTCTCTCTAACCCTCTGTGTGTGATTGTGTATCTCTCTCTAACCCTCTGTGTGTGATTGTGTGTGTGTCTCTCTCTCTCTAACCCTCTGTGTGTGATTGTGTCTCTCTCTCTAACCCTCTGTGTGCGATTGTGTCTCTCTTTCTCTCTCTCTCTCACCCTCTGTGTATGATTGTGTCTCTCTTTCTCTAACCCTCTGTGTGCTATTGTGTCTCTCTCTCTAACCCTGTGTGTGATTGTGTCTCTCTCTCTTTCTCTCACCCTCTGTGTATGATTGTGTCTCTCTCTTTCTCTAACCCTCTGTGTGCGATTGTGTCTCTCTCTCTAACCCTCTGTGTGTGATTGTGTCTCTCTCTCTTTCTCTCACCCTCTGTGTGTGATTGTGTCTCTTTCTCTCTCTCTAACCCTCTGTGTGTGATTGTGTGTGTGTCTCTCTCTCTCTCTAACCCTCTGTGTGTGATTGTGTATCTCTCTCTAACCCTCTGTGTGTGATTGTGTGTGTGTCTCTCTCTCTCTAACCCTCTGTGTGTGATTGTGTCTCTCTCTCTAACCCTCTGTGTGCGATTGTGTCTCTCTTTCTCTCTCTCTCTCACCCTCTGTGTATGATTGTGTCTCTCTCTTTCTCTAACCCTCTGTGTGCTATTGTGTCTCTCTCTCTAACCCTCTGTGTGTGATTGTGTCTCTCTCTTTCTCTCACCCTCTGTGTATGATTGTGTCTCTCTCTTTCTCTAACCCTCTGTGTGCGATTGTGTCCTCTCTCTCTAACCCTCTGTGTGTGATTGTGTCTCTTTCTCTCTCTCTCTCACCCTCTGTGTGTGATTGTGTCTCTCTCTCTTGCTCTAACCCTCTGTGTATGATTGTGTCTCTCTTTCTCTAACCCTCTGTGTGTGATTGTGTCTCTTTCTCTAACCCTCTGTGTGTGATTGTGTCTCTCTCTCTTTCTCTCTCTCTCTAACCCTGTGTGTGATTGTGTCTCTCTTTCTCTCTCTAACCCTGTGTGTGATTCTGTCTCTCTCTTTCTCTAACCCTCTATGTGTGATTGTGTCTCTCTCTAACCCTGTGTGTGATTCTGTCTCTCTCTTTCTCTAACCCTCTGTGTGTGATTGTGTCTCTCTTTCTCTAACCCTCTGTGTGTGATTGTGTCTCTCTCTCTAACCCTCTGTGTGTGATTGTGTCTCTCTCTCTAACCCTCTGTGTGCGATTGTGTCTCTCTCTCTTGCTCTAACCCTCTGTGTGTGAATGGGTTTCTCTCTCTCTCTCTCTAACCCTCTGTGTGCGATTGTGTCTCTCTCTCTAACCCTGTGTGTGTGATTGTGTCTCTTTCTCTAACCCTGTGTGTGTGATTGTGTCTCTCTTTCTCTAACCCTCTGTGTGTGAATGTGTTTCTCTCTCTCTAACCCTGTGTGTGATTGTGTCTCTCTCTCTCTCTCTCTCTAACCCTCTGTGTGCGATTGTGTCTCTCTCTCTCTCTAACCTTCTGTGTGTGATTGTGTCTCTCTTTCTCTCTAACCCTGTGTGTGTGATTGTGTCTCTCTCTCTCTCTAACCCTCTGTGTGTGATTGTGTCTCTCTCTCTCTAACCCTCTGTGTGTGATTGTGTCTCTCTTTCTCTCTAACCCTCTGTGTGCTATTGTGTGTGTCTCTCTCTAACCCTCTGTGTATGATTGTGTCTCTCTTTCTCTAACCCTCTGTGTGTGATTGTGTCTCTCTCTTTCTTGCTTGTGGCAAACCTAGCCACTTCTGGACTATAACATAAGAAAGGTTGTCTATAGGCTGTATATTGTGCTATGTAGATGTGACAGACCCTTCTGTCAGCACTGAAAGAGTTAACTGTGTTCAGCTATTGTGCACTGTCATTAATGTTATTGATACACAGTCCATTGTTTAATCAACCTCAGAGAGCAGACCCTAGATGATAAGGAAAGACAAGTGTGTGTCTGTGTTTAAATTGTTATCAGCTTGAGCAAGGTATTCTATTGTATCATGTAAAAGGGCGTGTTCCCTCCATTCAATGTACAACATTCTTTCAACCCCCCTTCTGGGGGGGTCAGACCTGCATAAATACTGGGCATATGAGCCTTAATAAAAGTCATTCTGTTTAAAAACCTGAAAACTGGCTGGGTTGTGAATTGCTGATTCCCTATGCAGGACATTGTTCCCTGGTGTTAACCCTTGGTATCCGGTTGGTACCGTTACAATTGGTGGCAAGCGACGGAATGAACCTTATCGCCCAGAAGAGCAACTACACAAGCCAGTAACCTCAGGAAGAGGGGGATTACTACAATACTGACTAAGATGGAAGGAGTACCAGGGACCGAAGTGAATGGAGATGGATTATTCTAAGCTAAAGAGACAAACGTAAAAGGAACTGCTAGAAGCCAGGGGAAAGATAGGCAGCAGCAAACCCAAGGCTATATTAATTGCTGAGCTGATGGAGGGAGACAGAGCTCGCAGCGCTACGCCTCCAGCAGCCATGGAGGAGACCCTATACCAGAGGGAAATGAGGACCAGGCTGGAATTTTTACCCCAACCTGTACCACGGGATATGCTATCCGTGGTAATGGCAGATGTGCAGGAGTACGTGATGGCACACAGTCCGCGGAATGCATCCTCCCGAGCAGAATCCATTTTGGACGCACTCAGCAACCCAGTAAGACCCAAAATCCCATACCATGCATTTAAAAATGTTTTGTGAGGAGAAGGATGAGATTGATGGGTATTTTACAGGATTTTGAGAGACTGTGCGAGTTACATGATTTGGAGCAGTCCGTATGGGTGCCGGTGCTAGCAGGCAAGCTAGCCGGTAGGGCAGCGGAAGCGTATCGCGCTGTACCCAGGGAGGGACAGCAAGGATTACGCTAAAGTGAAGAGAGCGATCTTGGAAAGATATGCCATTACCTCAGAGGCATACCGGCGCAAGTTTAGAGGCCTGCGCAAGCCAGAAAGAGATTCCCATGCAGAGTGGGCCCACAAGCTGGATCAAGCATCTCAGGGGTGGATACAGGCCAGCCAAGCTACCACCATGGAAGAATTGCGGACAACTGATGCTGTTGGAGCAATTCTTTAACGGCTTGTCCCCAGAAGCCCAAGAATGGGTGAGAGATCGAAAACCCCTCACCTTAACCGAAGCAGCCAGATTAGCAGACCAGCATTTTGATGCCAGGAGGCACCATGGACTACAGCCTAACAACGGACGGGCTAATATACAATGCCACACCTGCAAGCAGTGGGGACATATGGCACGTGAGTGCACCCAAAATCGGAGCAGACAAGCTTGGAACCAGGTCAGACAGAACCTGGCCCCAAGGGCGGCTGCTCACCATTACCAAACGGAGCCAGCCGCTCATGAGGTGTTGAGCACCCAAGCCGAGGAACCCCTGGGAATTCTGCATGAGGTGATGTCGGTCCAGGGACTTCGGGATTCGGGAGCTACTTTAACCCTGATAGCTCCCCATTTGGTGCCGGATACAGCACCCACTGGCGGATCCGTGGCAGTACGAGGGGCAGGGGGAGCAGTATACCGATTGCCCACTGCTAGAGTGGAGTACAGACCCCCAGTCACCCCAGCAGCTGCCAGTTACCAACCCCCGGCGCACCGCTATACCACACACGGCCTCCGGCCACGAACTACCCTCAGAGAGCCCGGTTCAATTCGCGGGGCTACTCACAACCTATTCGGTGCTTTGGATGTAAGCAACTAGGGCACAAAAGACCAGAGTGTCCCCTAAACGCAGCGAATCAAGCACAGTCCTGGAGAAGACCCGCTGGCGGAATCCCACATAATCCTCAGCCTGTGGCCCGCTACGTAGAGGCGCCAGAATGCTGGGGCAGCCTACATGAAGCAGACCCCGTGCAAGCTGCCCACCGGAATAACCGGCAACGGGTTAAAGTGAATGGGAAGGAGGTCAGTTGTCTACGGGATACTGGTGCTACCATGACCTTGCTTCAAGAGAACTTGGTGCCTGAGAAACAGCACACTGGAGACACTGTGGCTGTGAGGGTAGCAGGGGGCACTGTGTTCCGCCTACCTGTTGCCAGGGTACATTTGGATTGGGGAGTGGGCGCTAGACTTGTGAATGTGGGGGTCAAGAAGGACTTACCTGCTGATGTTCTCCTTGGAAATGACTTGGCCCCCCTTGTTTCTGCCTATGCTCCCATGGATTCCCGCTGATGTTAACCCTGTGACTACCCAAGCCCAGTCCCTCCGGGAAGAGACGCTTCCATGTTTGGGGTGGGGGCAGTACTGAGCCAAGTTGGAGCAGATGGCGGAGAACCCCCGTAGCCTACTTGAGCCGAAAGTTGTTGCCCCGGACATCCCCAAGCCGATCCGTTGGGATCAGACTGTGTATGCCGGCTTGGTTCTGGGGGAGCATTGTGGCAAACCTAGCCACTTCTGGACTATAACATAAGAAAGGTTGTCTATAGGCTGTATATTGTGCTATGTAGATGTGACAGACCCTTCTGTCAGCACTGAAAGAGTTAACTGTGTTCAGCTATTGTGCACTGTCATTAATGTTATTGATACACAGTCCATTGTTTAATCAACCTCAGAGAGCAGACCCTAGATGATAAGGAAAGACAAGTGTGTGTCTGTGTTTAAATTGTTATCAGCTTGAGCAAGGTATTCTATTGTATCATGTAAAAGGGCGTGTTCCCTCCATTCAATGTACAACATTCTTTCAACCCCCCCTTCTGGGGGGGTCAGACCTGCATAAATACTGGGCATATGAGCCTTAATAAAAGTCATTCTGTTTAAAAACCTGAAAACTGGCTGGGTTGTGAATTGCTGATTCCCTATGCAGGACATTGTTCCCTGGTGTTAACCCTTGGTATCCGGTTGGTACCGTTACATTGCTCTCTAACCCTCTGTGTGTGATTGTGTTTCTCTCTCTTTCTCTAACCCTCTGTGTGTGATTGTGTGGGTCTCTCTCTAACCCTCTGTGTGATATTGTCTCTCTTTCTCTAACCCTCTGTGTGTGATTGTGTGTGTCTCTCTCTAACCCTCTGTGTGTGATTGTGTGTGTCTCTCTCTAACCCTCTGTGTGTGATTGTGTTTCTCTCTTTCTCTCTCTCTAACCCTCTGTGTATGATTGTGCGTCTCTCTCTCTCTCTCTCTCTCTAACCCTCTGTGTGTGATTGTGTCTCTTCTCTAACCCTCTGTGTGTGATGGTGTCTCTTTCTCTCTCTCTAACCCTCTGTGTGTGATTGCGTGTCTCTCTCTCTCTTTCTCTCTCTAACCCTCTGTATGTGATTGTGTGTCTCTCTCTTTCTCTAACTCTCTGTGTGCGATTGTGTCTCTCTTCTCTCTCTCTAACCCTGTGTGTGTGATTGTCTCTCTCTCTCTAACCCTCTGTGTGTGAATGTGTTTCTCTCTCTCTCTAACCCTGTGTGTGATTGTGTCTCTCTCTCTCTAACCCTCTGTGTGCGATTGTGTCTCTCTTTCTCTCTCTCTAACCCTGTGTGTGTGATTGTGTCTCTCTCTCTCTCTCTCTCTAACCCTGTGTGGTGTGATTGTGTCTCTCTCTCTAACCCTCTGTGTGTGAATGTGTTTCTCTCTCTCTCTAACCCTGTGTGTGATTGTGTCTCTCTCTCTCTCTCTCTCTAACCCTCTGTGTGCGATTGTGTCTCTCTCTCTAACCCTCTGTGTGTGATTGTGTCTCTTTCTCTCTAACCCTGTGTGTGTGATTGTGTGTGTCTCTCTCTAACCCTCTGTGTGTGATTGTGTCTCTCTAACCATCTGTGTGCGATTGTGTCTCTCTCTCTCTCTCTAACCCTCTGTGTGTGATTGTGTGGGTCTCACTCTAACCCTCTGTGTGTGAATGTGTTTCTCTCTCTCTCTAACCCTCTGTGTGCGATTGTGTCTCTTTCTCTCTCTCTAACCCTCTGTGTGCGATTGTTTCTCTCTCTCTCTCTCTCTCTCTCTAACCCTGTGTGTGTGATTGTGTCTCTCTCTCTAACCCTCTGTGTGTGAATGTGTTTCTCTCTAACCCTGTGTGTGATTGTGTCTCTCTCTCTCTCTCTCTCTAACCCTCTGTGTGCGATTGTGTCTCTCTCTCTCTCTCTCTCTAACCCTCTGTGTGTGATTGTGTCTCTCTCTCTCTAACCCTCTGTGTGTGATTGTGTCTCTCTCTCTCTCTCTAACCCTCTGTGTGTGATTGTGTCTCTCTCTCTCTAACCCTCTGTGTGTGATTGTGTCTCTCTCTCTTTTTCTCTCTCTCTAAGCCCCTGTGTGTGTTATTGTGTGTCTCTCTCTCTCTTACTCTCTCTAACCCTATGTGTGTGATTGCGTCTCTTTCTCTCTCTCTTTCTAACCCTCTGTGTGTGATTGCGTCTCTCTCTAACCCTCTGTGTGCGATTGTGTCTCTCTTTCTCTCTCTCTAACCCTCTGTGTGCGATTGTTTCTCTCTCTTTTTCTCTCTCTAAGCCCCTGTGTGTGTTATTGTGTGTCTCTCTCTCTTACTCTCTATCTCTAACCCTATGTGTGTGATTGCGTCTCTCTTTCTCTAACCCTCTGTGTGTGATTGCGTCTCTCTTTCTCTCTAACCCTCTGTGTGTGATTGTCTCTCTCTCTCTAACCCTCTGTGTGTGATTGTGTCTCTCTCTCTCTCTAACCCTCTGTGTGTGATTGTGTCTCTCTCTCTAACCCTCTGTGTGTGATTGTGTCTCTCTCTCTTTCTCTCTCTCTAAGCCCCTGTGTGTGTTATTGTGTGTCTCTCTCTCTCTAACCCTCTGTGTGCGATTGCGTCTCTTTCTCTCTCTCTCTCTAACCCTCTGTGTGTGATTGTGTCTCTCTCTCTCTCTCTCTCTAACCCTCTGTGTGTGATTGTGTCTCTCTCTCTCTTTCTCTCTCTAAGCCTCTGTGAGTGATTGCGTCTCTCTTTCTCTCTCTAACCCTCTGTGTGTGATTGCGTCTCTCTTTCTCTCTCTAACCCTCTGTGTGTGATTGTATCTCTCTTTCTCTCTCTAACCCTGTGTGTGTGATTGTGTCTCTCTCTCTCTCTCTAACCCTCTGTGTGTGATTGTGTCTCTCTCTTTGTCTCTCTAAACCTCTGGGTGTGATTGTGTCTCTCTTTCTCTCTCTCTAACCCTCTGTGTGATTGTGCCTCTCTTTCTCTGTCTCTCTCTCTAACCCTATGTGTGTGATTGGGTCTCTCTCTCTATAACCTTCTGTGTGTGATTGTATCTCTCTTTCTCTCTCTAACCCTCTGTGTGTGATTGTGTCTCTCTCTCTAAGCCTCTGTGTGTGATTGTCTCTCTCTCTCTCTCTCTTTCTCTGTCTCTCTCTCTAACCCTGTGTGTGATCGTGTCTCTCTCTTTCTCTCTCTAACCCTCTGTGTGTGATTGTGTCTCTCTCTCTCTCTCTAACCCTCTGTGTGATTGTGTCTCTCTCTCTAACCCTCTGTGTGTGATTGTATCTCTCTTTCTCTCTCTAACCCTGTGTGTGTGATTGTGTCTCTCTCTCTCTCTCTAACCCTCTGTGTGTGATTGTGTCTCTCTCTTTGTCTCTCTAAACCTCTGGGTGTGATTGTGTCTCTCTTTCTCTCTCTCTAACCCTCTGTGTGATTGTGCCTCTCTTTCTCTGTCTCTCTCTCTAACCCTATGTGTGTGATTGGGTCTCTCTCTCTATAACCTTCTGTGTGTGATTGTATCTCTCTTTCTCTCTCTAACCCTCTGTGTGTGATTGTGTCTCTCTCTCTAAGCCTCTGTGTGTGATTGTGTGTGTGTGTGATTGTCTCTCTCTCTCGCTCTCTCTTTCTCTGTCTCTCTCTCTAACCCTGTGTGTGATCGTGTCTCTCTCTTTCTCTCTCTAACCCTCTGTGTGTTTTTGTGTCTCTCTCTCTCTCTCTAACCCTCTGTGTGATTGTGTCTCTCTCTCTCTCTCTAACCCTCTGTGTGTGATTGTATCTCTCTTTCTCTCTCTAACCCTCTGTGTGTGATTGTGTCTCTCTCTCTCTCTCTAAGCCTCTGTGTGTGATTGTGTGTGTGTGTGTCTCTCTCTCTCTCTCTCTAACCCTCTGTGTGTGAATGTGTCTCTCTCTTTGTCTCTCTAAACCTCTGGGTGTGATTGTGTCTCTCTCTTTGTCTCTCTAAACCTCTGGGTGTGATTGTGTCTCTCTTTCTCTCTCTCTAACCCTCTGTGTGATTGTGCCTCTCTTTCTCTGTCTCTCTCTCTAACCCTATGTGTGTGATTGGGTCTCTCTCTCTATAACCTTCTGTGTGCGATTGTATCTCTCTTTCTCTCTCTAACCCTCTGTGTGTGATTGTGTCTCTCTCTCTCTAACCCTCTGTGTGATTGTGTCTCTCTCTCTCTCTCTAACCCTATGTGTGTGATTGTGTGTCTCTTTCTCTCTCTCTAACCCTGTGTGTGATCGTGTCTCTCTCTCTCTGTAACCCTATGTGTGTGATTGTGTCTCTCTCTCTCTTTCCCCCTCTCTCTCTCTCTCTAAGCCTCTGTGTGTGATTGTGTCTCTCTCTCTCTTTCTCTCTCTCTGTAACCCTCTGTGTGTGATTGGGTCTCTCTCTCTATAACCTTCTGTGTGTGATTGTATCTCTCTTTCTCTCTCTAACCCTCTGGGTGTGATTGTGTGTCTCTCTCTCTCTCTCTCTCAGCCTCTGTGTGTGATTGTGTGTGTGTGTCTCTCTCTCTCTCTAACCCTCTGTGTGTGTGTGAATGTGTCTCTCTCTTTGTCTCTC
>NC_069505.1:2492696-2586842 GCF_027579735.1 Bombina bombina
TCATCACATGATTATGTTGTCAGACTGATTTACATCACATGATTATGTTGTCACACTGATTTACATCACACATTTATGTTGTCACACTGATTCACATCACATGATTCTGTTGTCAGACTGATTTACATCACATGATTATGTTGTCAGAGAGATTTATATGACATGATTATGTTGTCACACTAAATTTACATCACACATTTATGTTTTCACACTGATTTACATGACATGATTATGTTGTCAGACTGATTTACATCACATGATTTTGTTATCACACTGATTTACATCACATGATTTTGTTGTCACACTAATTTACATCACATTATTATGTTGTCAGACTGATTTACATCACATTATTATGTTGTCAGACTGATTTACATCACATTATTATGTTGTCAGACTGATTTACATCACATGATTATGTTGTCAGACTGATTTACATCACATGATTTTGTTGTCACACTGATTTACATTACATTATTATGTTGTCGCACTGATTTACATCACATGATTTTGTTGTCACACTGATTTACATCACATTATTATGTTGTCAGACTGATTTACATCACATCTTTATGTTGTCAGACTGATTTACATCACAAGAATATGTTGTTACACTCATATACATCACATGATTATGTTGTCACACTGATTTACATAACATGATTATATTGTCACACTGATTTACATCACATTATTATGTTGTCAGACTGATTTACATCACATCTTTATGTTGTCAGACTGATTTACATCACAAGAATATGTTGTTACACTCATATACATCACATTATTATGTTGTCAGACTGATTTACATAAAATGATTATATTGTCACACTGATTTACATCACATGAATATGGTGTCACACTGATTTACATCACATGATTTTGTTGTCAAACTGATTTACATCACATGATTATGTTGTCAGACTGATTTACATCACAAGAATATGTTGTTACACTCATATACATCACATTATTATGTTGTCAGACTGATTTACATAAAATGATTATATTGTCACACTGATTTACATCACATGAATATGGTGTTACACGGATGTACGTCACATGATTATGTTGTTTCACTGATTTACATCATATTTATGTTGTCAGACTGATTTACATCAAATGATTATGTTGTCAGACTGATTTACATTGCATGTTTATGTTGTCACACTTATTTAAATCAAATGATTATGTTGTCAGAGTGATTTACATCACATAATTATGTTTGTTACACTGATTTACATCACACGTTTATGTTGTCAGACTGATTTACATCACGTTTATGTTGTCAGACTGATTTTCATCACATGATTATGTTGTCAAACTGATTTACATCACATGATTATGTTGTCAGACTGATTTACATCACACATTTATGTTGTCACACTGATTCACATCACATGATTCTATTGTCAGACTGATTTACATAACATGATTATGTTGTCACACTGATTTACATCACACATTTATGTTGTCACACTGATTCACATCACATGATTCTGTTGTCAGACTGATTTACATCACATGATTATGTTGTCAGAGAGATTTATATCACATGATTATGTTGTCAAACTAAATTTACATCACACATTTATGTTTTCACACTGATTTACATGACATGATTATGTTGTCAGACTGATTTACATCACATGATTTTGTTATCACACTGATTTACATCACATGATTTTGTTGTCACACTGATTTACATCACATTATTATGTTGTCAGACTGATTTACATCACATTATTATGTTGTCAGACTGATTTACATCACATGATTATGTTGTCAGACTGATTTACATCACATGATTTTGTTATCACACTGATTTACATCACATGATTATGTTGTCAGACTGATTTACATCACATGATTTTATTGTCACACTGATTTACATTACATTATTATGTTGTCGCACTGATTTACATCACATGATTTTGTTGTCACACTGATTTACATCACATTATTATGTTGTCAGACTAATTTACATCACATCTTTATGTTGTCAGACTGATTTACATCACAAGAATATGTTGTTACACTCATATACATCACATGATTATGTTGTCACACTGATTTACATAACATGATTATATTGTCACACTGATTTACATCACATTATTATGTTGTCAGACTGATTTACATCACATCTTTATGTTGTCAGACTGATTTACATCACAAGAATATGTTGTTACACTCATATACATCACATTATTATGTTGTCAGACTGATTTACATAAAATGATTATATTGTCACACTGATTTACATCACATGAATATGGTGTCACACTGATTTACATCACATGATTTTGTTGTCAAACTGATTTACATCACATGATTATGTTGTCAGACTGATTTACATCACAAGAATATGTTGTTACACTCATATACATCACATTATTATGTTGTCAGACTGATTTACATAAAATGATTATATTGTCACACTGATTTACATCACATGAATATGGTGTCACACTGATTTACATCACATGATTATGTGGTTTCACTGATTTAAATCATATTTATGTTGTCACATTGATTTACATTCCATGATTATGTTGCTTCACTGATTTACATTACATTTATGTTGTCACACTGATTTGCATCACATAATTATGTTTGTTACACTTATTTACATCAGACATTTATGTTGTCACACTGATTTATATTCCATGATTATGATGTTTCACTGATTTACATCACATTTATGTTTTCAGACTGATTTACATCACATGATTATGTTGTCAGACTGATTTACATCACATGTTTATGTTGTCAGACTGATTTACATCACATGTTTATGTTGTCACAATGATTTACATCACATAATTATGTTGTTAGACTGATTTACATCACAAGAATATGTTGTTACACTCATATACATCACATGATTATGTTGTTACACTGATTTACATCACATGATTATGTTGTCAGACTGATTTACATCAAATTATTATGTTGTCAGACTGATTTACATCACAAGTATATGTTGTTACACTCATATACATCAGTCACACTCATTTACATCACATGATTATGTTGTCACACTGATTTACATCACATGATTATGTTGTCACACTCATTTACATCACATGATTATGTTGTCACACTCATTTACATCACATGATTATGTTGTCACACTCATTTACATCACATCATTTTGTTGTCACACTCTTTTACATCACATGATTATGTTGTCAAAATCAAACAGCTCTCTGGTGCAGCAGCGTATGTAAAACGCCAATGCTCAACCCTTAAAATCAGCACAGCTTATGATAACAAAAAATCTCCACCTGTATCTCCCTAATACAAGTGTTTGTTATCAGGCAACTGAAAAAATCAAAAGTTTGGCGTGTATATACAGTTTTGTGACGGTCAACAAAAGCAGTCTCCCTTATAGAAAGACAAAAGTCCCATCCAGTTTGTGTCGTTTAAAATGTAACTTTTATTAAGTATTTTGTAAAAAACAAACAAAATTGTACAAACCTGGATCGAGTTCTGATAGTAGTACTGTGGGGGGTAGTTATCAAGCCGTCTACTTTTCTGGCTTCGCCGGCCCAATACGCCCGCCTAAGCTCGCCTACCTTCGCCGCCGCGGACCTTAAAAAATACGCCTAAGTTATCAAATAAAGCTGTCAAAAAGCCGCGGGGCGATGAGCAGCGGACTGTGACAGTTATCACTCATCCGATCTCGCTGCCCTTCGGCTTTTTCCCAGCTTTATTGCTAGCCTGTCACTAAGCACTCACACTAAACTACACTGTTCTACCCCCTATACCGGCGCCCCCGGAGCCTCCCGCAACTCAATAAAGTTACTAACCCCTAAACCGCCGCTCCTAGACCCCGCCGCAACTCTTATAAATGTATTAACCCCTGAACCGCCGCTCCTAGACCCTGCCGCAACTCTTATAAAGGTATTAACCCCTAAACCGCCGCTCCCGGACACCGCTGCCACCTACAGTATACCTAGTAACCCCTATCCTGCCCCCCCTATACCGTCGCCCTCTATAATAAAATTATTAACCCCTATCCTGCTGATCCCGCTGATAATTTATGTAAGAACTTACCTGATAAATTCATTTCTTTCATATTAGCAAGAGTCCATGAGACCCACCCTTTTTTTGTGGTGATTGTGATTTTTTTGTATAAAGCACAACTATTCCAATTCCTTATTTTTGATGCTTTCACACTTTTTTCTTATCACCCCACTTCTTGACTATTCGTTAAACTGATTTGTGGGTGTGGTGAGGGGTGTATTTATAGGCATTTTGAGGTTTGGGAAACTTTGCCCCTCCTGGTAGGAATGTATATCCCATACGTCACTAGCTCATGGACTCTTGCTAATATAAAGACATTAATTTATCAGGTAAGTTCTTACATAAATTATGTTTCTCACACTGATTTACATGACATGATTATGTTGTCAGACTGATTTACATCACATGATTTTGTTATCACACTGATTTACATCACATGATTTTGTTGTCACACTGATTGGCATCACATTATTATGTTGTCAGACTGATTTACATCACATTATTATGTTGTCAGACTGATTTACATCACATGATTATGTTGTCAGACTGATTTACATCACATGATTTTGTTATCACACTGATTTACATCACATGATTATGTTGTCAGACTGATTTACATCACATGATTTTATTGTCACACTGATTTACATCACATTATTATGTTGTCGCACTGATTTACATCACATGATTTTGTTGTCACACTGATTTACATCACATTATTATGTTGTCAGACTGATTTACATAAAATGATTATATTGTCACACTGATTTACATCACATGAATATGGTGTTACACGGATGTACGTCACATGATTATGTTGTTTCACTGATTTACATCATATTTATGTTGTCAGACTGATTTACATCAAATGATTATGTTGTCAGACTGATTTACATCGCATGTTTATGTTGTCACACTTATTTAAATCAAATGATTATGTTGTCAGAGTGATTTACATCACATAATTATGTTTGTTACACTGATTTACATCACACGTTTATGTTGTCAGACTGATTTACATCACGTTTATGTTGTCAGACTGATTTTCATCACATGATTATGTTGTCAAACTGATTTACATCACATGATTATGTTGTCAGACTGATTTACATCACACATTTATGTTGTCACACTGATTCACATCACATGATTCTATTGTCAGACTGATTTACATAACATGATTATGTTGTCACACTGATTTACATCACACATTTATGTTGTCACACTGATTCACATCACATGATTCTGTTGTCAGACTGATTTGCATCACATGATTATGTTGTCAGAGAGATTTATATCACATGATTATGTTGTCAAACTAAATTTACATCACACATTTATGTTTTCACACTGATTTACATGACATGATTATGTTGTCAGACTGATTTACATCACATGATTTTGTTATCACACTGATTTACATCACATGATTTTGTTGTCACACTGATTTACATCACATTATTATGTTGTCAGACTGATTTACATCACATTATTATGTTGTCAGACTGATTTACATCACATGATTATGTTGTCAGACTGATTTACATCACATGATTTTGTTATCACACTGATTTACATCACATGATTATGTTGTCAGACTGATTTACATCACATGATTTTATTGTCACACTGATTTACATCACATTATTATGTTGTCGCACTGATTTACATCACATGATTTTGTTGTCACACTGATTTACATCACATTATTATGTTGTCAGACTAATTTACATCACATGTTTATGTTGTCAAAATGATTTACATCACATTATTATGTTGTCAGACTGATTTACATCACATTATTATGTTGTCAGACTGATTTACATCACATGATTATGTTGTCAGACTGATTTACATCACATGATTTTGTTATCACACTGATTTACATCACATGATTATGTTGTCAGACTGATTTACATCACATGATTTTATTGTCACACTGATTTACATCACATTATTATGTTGTCGCACTGATTTACATCACATGATTTTGTTGTCACACTGATTTACATCACATTATTATGTTGTCAGACTGATTTACACAAAATGATTATATTGTCACACTGATTTACATCACATGAATATGGTGTTACACGGATGTACGTCACATGATTATGTTGTTTCACTGATTTACATCATATTTATGTTGTCAGACTGATTTACATCAAATGATTATGTTGTCAGACTGATTTACATCGCATGTTTATGTTGTCACACTTATTTAAATCAAATGATTATGTTGTCAGAGTGATTTACATCACATAATTATGTTTGTTACACTGATTTACATCACACGTTTATGTTGTCAGACTGATTTACATCACGTTTATGTTGTCAGACTGATTTTCATCACATGATTATGTTGTCAAACTGATTTACATCACATGATTATGTTGTCAGACTGATTTACATCACACATTTATGTTGTCACACTGATTCACATCACATGATTCTATTGTCAGACTGATTTACATAACATGATTATGTTGTCACACTGATTTACATCACACATTTATGTTGTCACACTGATTCACATCACATGATTCTGTTGTCAGACTGATTTACATCACATGATTATGTTGTCAGAGAGATTTATATCACATGATTATGTTGTCAAACTAAATTTACATCACACATTTATGTTTTCACACTGATTTACATGACATGATTATGTTGTCAGACTGATTTACATCACATGATTTTGTTATCACACTGATTTACATCACATGATTTTGTTGTCACACTGATTTACATCACATTATTATGTTGTCAGACTGATTTACATCACATGATTATGTTGTCAGACTGATTTACATCACATGGTTTTGTTATCACACTGATTTACATCACATGATTATGTTGTCAGACTGATTTACATCACATGATTTTATTGTCACACTGATTTACATCACATTATTATGTTGTCGCACTGATTTACATCACATGATTTTGTTGTCACACTGATTTACATCACATTATTATGTTGTCAGACTAATTTACATCACATGTTTATGTTGTCAAAATGATTTACATCACACATTTATGTTGTCAGACTGATTTACATCACAAGAATCTGTTGTTACACTCATATACATCACATGATTATGTTGTCACACTGATTTACATCACATGATTATGTGGTTTCACTGATTTACATCACATTTATGTTGTCACACTGATTTACATTCCATGATTATGTTGTTTCACTGATTTACATCACATGATTATGTTGTCACACTGATTTACATCACATGATTATGTGGTTTCACTGATTTACATCACATTTATGTTGTCACACTGATTTATATTCCATGATTATGATGTTTCACTGATTTACATCACATTTATGTTGTCAGACTGATTTACATCACATGTTTATGTTGTCACAATGATTTACATCACACATTTATGTTGTCGGACTGATTTACATCACAAGAATATGTTGTTACACTCATATACATCACATGATTATGTTGTCACACCGATTTACATCACATTATTATGTTGTCAGACTGATTTACATAAAATGATTATATTGTCACACTGATTTACATCACATGAATATGGTGTTACACTGATGTACGTCACATGATTATGTTGTTTCACTGATTTACATCATATTTATGTTGTCAGACTGATTTACATCAAATGATTATGTTGTCAGACTGATTTACATCACATGTTTATGTTGTCAGACTGATTTACATCACATGATTATGTTGTCAGACTGATTTATATCACATGATTATGTTGTCAGACTGATTTACATCACATGATTATGTTGTCAGACTGATTTACATCACATGTTTATGTTGTCAGACTAATTTACATCACATGTTTATGTTGTCAGACTGATTTACATCACATGATTATGTTGTCACACTGATTTACATCACACATTTATGTTGTCACACTGATTTACATCACATGATTATGTTGTCACACTGATTTACATCACACATTTATGTTGTCACACTGATTCACATCACATGATTCTTTTGTCAGAGATTTATATCACATGATTATGTTGTTACACTAAATTTACATCACACCTTTATGTTGTCACACTGATTTACATCACATAATTATGTTGTCACACTGATTTACATCACATAATTATGTTGTCACACTGATTTACATCACATGATTATGTTGTCACACTGATTTACATCACATGATTATGTTGTCACACTGATTTATATCACATGATTATGTTGTCAGACTGATTTACATAAAATGATTATATTGTCACACTGATTTACATCACATGAATATGGTGTTACACTGATGTACGTCACATGATTATGTTGTTTCACTGATTTACATCATATTTATGTTGTCAGACTGATTTACATCAAATGATTATGTTGTCAGACTGATTTACATCGCATGTTTATGTTGTTACACTTATTTACATCAAATGATTATGTTGTCAGACTGATTTACATCACATAATTATGTTTGTTACACTGATTTACATCACATGTTTATGTTTTCAGACGGATTTACATCATGTTTATATTGTCAGACTGATTTTCATCACATGATTATGTTGTCAGACTGATTTACATCACATGATTATGTTGTCAGACTGATTTATATCACACATTCATGTTGTCACACTGATTCACATCACATGATTCTATTGTCAGACTGATTTACATCACATGATTATGTTGTCACACTGATTTACATCACACATTTATGTTGTCACACTGATTCACATCACATGATTCTGTTGTCAGACTGATTTACATCACAGGATTATGTTGTCAGAGAGATTTATATGACATGATTATGTTGTCACACTAAATTTACATCACACATTTATGTTTTCACACTGATTTACATGACATGATTATGTTGTCAGACTGATTTACATCACATGATTTTGTTATCACACTGATTTACATCACATGATTTTGTTGTCACACTAATTTACATCACATTATTATGTTGTCAGACTGATTTACATCACATTATTATGTTGTCAGACTAATTTACATCACATGATTATGTTGTCAGACTGATTTACATCACATTATTATGTTGTCAGACTGATTTACATCACATGATTATGTTTTCAGACTGATTTACATCACATGATTTTGTTGTCACACTGATTTACATTACATTATTATGTTGTCGCACTGATTTACATCACATGATTTTGTTGTCACACTGATTTACATCACATTATTATGTTGTCAGACTGATTTACATCACATCTTTATGTTGTCAGACTGATTTACATCACAAAAATATGTTGTTACACTCATATACATCACATGATTATGTTGTCACACTGATTTACATCACATGATTATGTTGTCAGACTGATTTACATCACATGATTATGTTGTCATACTGATTTACATCACATCTTTATGTTGTCAGACTGATTTACATCGCAAGAATATGTTGTTACACTCATATACATCACATGATTATGTTGTCACACTGATTTACATCACATGATTATGTTGTCAGACTGATTTACATCACATGATTATGTTGTCACACTGATTTACATCACATGATTATGTGGTTTCACTGATTTAAATCATATTTATGTTGTCACATTGATTTACATTCCATGATTATGTTGCTTCACTGATTTACATCACATTTATGTTGTCACTCTGATTTGCATCACATAATTATGTTTGTTACACTTATTTACATCACACATTTATGTTGTCACACTGATTTATATTCCATGATTATGATGTTTCACTGATTTACATCACATTTATGTTGTCAGACTGATTTACATCACATGATTATGTTTTCACACTGATTTATATCATATGATTATGTTGTCAGACTGATTTACATCACATGATTATGTTTTCACACTGATTTACATCAAATTATTATGTTGTCAGACTGATTTACATCACATGTTTATGTTGTCAGACTGATTTACATCACATGTTTATGTTGTCACAATGATTTACATCACACATTTATGTTGTCGGACTGATTTACATCACAAGAATATGTTGTTACACTCATATACATCACATGATTATGTTGTTACACTGATTTACATCACATGATTATGTTGTCAGACTGATTTACATCAAATTATTATGTTGTCAGACTGATTTACATCACAAGTATATGTTGTTACACTCATATACATCAGTCACACTCATTTACATCACATGATTATGTTGTCACACTCATTTACATCACATGATTATGTTGTCACACTCATTTACATCACATCATTTTGTTGTCACACTCTTTTACATCACATGATTATGTTGTCAAAATCAAACAGCTCTCTGGTGCAGCAGCGTATGTAAAACGCCAATGCTCAACCCTTAAAATCAGCACAGCTTATGATAACAAAAAATCTCCACCTGTATCTCCCTAATACAAGTGTTTGTTATCAGGCAACTGAAAAAATCAAAAGTTTGGTGTGTATATACAGTTTTGTGACGGTCAACAAAAGCAGTCTCCCTTATAGAAAGACAAAAGTCCCATCCAGTTTGTGTCGTTTAAAATGTAACTTTTATTAAGTATTTTGTAAAAAACAAACAAAATTGTACAAACCTGGATCGAGTTCTGATAGTAGTACTGTGGGGGGTAGTTATCAAGCCGTCTACTTTTCTGGCTTCGCCGGCCCAATACGCCCGCCTAATCTCGCCTACCTTCGCCGCCGCAGACCTGAAAAAATACGCCTAAGTTATCAAATAAAGCTGTCAAAAAGCCGCGGGGCGATGAGCAGCGGACTGTGTGACACTCATCCGATCTCGCTGCCCTTCGGCTTTTTCCCAGCTTTATTGCTAGCCTGTCACTAAGCACTCACACTAAACTACACTGTTCTACCCCCTATACCGGCGCCCCCGGAGCCTCCCGCAACTCAATAAAGTTACTAACCCCTAAACCGCCGCTCCTAGACCCCGCCGCAACTCTTATAAATGTATTAACCCCTGAACTGCCGCTCCTAGACCCTGCCGCAACTCTTATAAAGGTATTAACCCCTAAACCGCCGCTCCCGGACACCGCTGCCACCTACAGTATACCTAGTAACCCCTATCCTGCCCCCCCTATACCGTCGCCCTCTATAATAAAATTATTAACCCCTATCCTGCTGATCCCGCACCTCTCCGCAACTAAATAAATAGTTTAACCCCTAAACCGCCGCTCCATGAACCCGCCGCAACCTATATTAAACCTATTAACCCCTATCCTGCCCCCACTACACCGTCGCCACCTATAATAAATTTATTAACCCCTAATCTGCCCCCCCTACACCGTCGCCACCTATAATAAATTTATTAACCCCTATCCTGTCCCCCACTACGCCGCTGCCACTGTAATAAAATTATTAACCCCTAAACCTAAGTCTAACCCTAACCCTAACGCCCCCCTAACTTAAATATTAATTAAATAAATCTAAATAAATTAACTCTTATTAAGTAAATGAATCCTATTTAAAACTAAATACTTACCTTTAAAATAAACCCTAATATAGCTACAATATAAATAATAATTATATTCTAGCTATTTTAGGATTTTTTTTAATTTTACAGGCAACTTTCAATTTATTTTAACTAGGTACAATAGCTATTAAATAGTTATTAACTATTTAATAGCTACCTAGCTAAAATAAAGAGAAATGTACCTGTGAAATAAATCCTAACTTAAGTTACAATTAAACCTAATACTACACTATCATTAAATTAATTAATTAAATAAATTAACTACAAATAACTACAATTAAATACAATTACATAAACTAACTAAAGTACAAAAAATAAAAAAAGCTAAGTTACAAAAAATAAAAAAATAAGTTACAAACATGTTACAAATATTACAACAATTTTAAGCTACTTACACCTAATCTAAGCCCCCTAATAAAATAACAAACCCCCCCAAAATAAAAAAATGCCCTACCCTATTCTAAATTAAATACATTTCAAAGCTCTTTTACCTTACCAGCCCTTAAAAGGGCCATTTGTGGGGGCATGCCCCAAAGAAAACAGCTCTTTTGCCTGTAAAAGAAAAATACAACCCCCCCCCCAACATTAAAACCCACCACCCACATACCCCTAATCTAACCCAAACCCCCCTTACAAAAACCTAACACTAATCCCCTGAAGATCATCCTACCTTGAGTCGTCTTCACTCAGCCGAGCCACCGATGGAACTGAAGAGGACATCCGGAGCGGAAGAAGTTAATCCTCCAAGCGGCGCTGAAGAAATCTTCCATCCGATGAAGTCATCATCCAGGCGGCACTGAAGAAAAGTCTTCGATCCGGCCGATGTCATCTTCAAAGAGGCGCTGAAGAGGTCTTCTATCCGGGCGAAGTCATCTTCCAAGCCGGGTCTTGAATCTTCCTTCCGCCGATGCGGAACCACCTTCTTCACCGACGGACTACGACGAATGACGGCTCCTTTAAGGGACGTCATCCAAGATGGCGTCCCCTCAATTCCGATTGGCTGATAGGATTCTATCAGCCAATCGGAATTAAGGTAGGAAAATCTGATGGAATCAGCCAATCAGATTCAAGTTCAATCCGATTGGCTGATCCAATCAGCCAATCAGATTGAGCTCGCATTCTATTGGCTGATCGGAACAGTAGAATGCGAGCTCAATCTGATTGGCTGATTCCATCAGCCAATCAGATTTTTCCTACCTTAATTCCGATTGGCTGATAGAATCCTATCAGCCAATCGGAATTGAGGGGACGCCATCTTGGATGACGTCCCTTAAAGGAGCCGTCATTCGTCGTAGTCCGTCGGTGAAGAAGGTGGTTTCGCGTCGGCGGAAGGAAGATTCAAGACCCGGCTTGGAAGATGACTTCATCGGATGGAAGATTTCTTCAGCGCCGCTTGGAGGATTAACTTCTTCCGCTCCGGATGTCCTCTTCAGTTCCATCGGTGGCTCGGCTGAGTGAAGACGACTCAAGGTAGGATGATCTTCAGGGGATTAGTGTTAGGTTTTTGTAAGGGGGGTTTGGGTTAGATTAGGGGTATGTGGGTGGTGGGTTTTAATGTTGGGGGGGGGGTTTATTTTTCTTTTACAGGCAAAAGAGCTGTTTTCTTTGGGGCATGCCCCCAGAAATGGCCCTTTTAAGGGCTGGTAAGGTAAAAGAGCTTTGAAATTTATTTAATTTAGAATAGGGTAGGGCATTTTTTTATTTTGGGGGGGTTTGTTATTTTATTAGGGGGCTTAGATTAGGTGTAAGTAGCTTAAAATTGTTGTAATATTTGTAACATGTTTGTAACTTATTTTTTTATTTTTTGTAACTTAGCTTTTTTTATTTTTTGTACTTTAGTTAGTTTATGTAATTGTATTTAATTGTAGTTATTTGTAGGTAGTTTATTTAATTAATTTAATGATAGTGTAGTATTAGGTTTAATTGTAACTTAAGTTAGGATTTATTTTACAGGTAATTTTGTATTTCTTTTAGCTATGTAGTTATTAAATAGTTAATAACTATTTAATAACTATTCTAACTAGCTAAAATAAATACAAAGTTACCTGTAAAATAAATATAAATCCTAAGATAGCTATAATATAATTATTAATTATATTGTAGCTATCTTAGGGTTTATTTTACAGGTAGGTATTTATTTTTAAATAGGAATAATTTATTAAAGTATAGTGTAGTGTTAGGTGTAATTGTAACTTAGGTTAGGATTTATTTCACAGGTACATTTCTCTTTATTTTAGCTAGGTAAGCTATTAAATAGTTAATAACTATTTAATAGTTATTGTACATGGTTAAAATAAATTGAAAGGTACCTGTAAAATAAATATAAATCCTAAAATAGCTAGAATATAATTATTATTTATATTGTAGCTATATTAGGGTTTATTTTAAAGGTAAGTATTTAGTTTTAAATAGGATTCATTTACTTAATAAGAGTTAATTTATTTAGATTTATTTAATTAATATTTAAGTTAGGGGGGCGTTAGGGTTAGGGTTAGACTTAGGTTTAGGGGTTAATAATTTTATTACAGTGGCGGCAGCGTAGTGGGGGGCAGGATAGGGGTTAATACATTTATTATAGGTGGCGACGGTGTAGGGGGGGCAGATTAGGGGTTAATAAATTTATTATAGGTATCGACGGTGTAGGGGGGGCAGGATAGGGGTTAATACATTTAATATAGGTTGCGGCGGGTTCAGGGAGCGGCGGTTTAGGGGTTAATACATTTATTATAGTTGCGGTGGGCTCCGGGAGCGGCGGTTTAGGGGTTAATATGTATAGAGTAGCTTGCGGTGGGCTCCGGGAGCGGCGGTTTAGGGGGTAATAACTTTATTTAGTTGCACGGTGTAGGGGGGTCAGATTAGTGGTGTTTAGACTCGGGGTACATGTTAGGGTGTTAGGTGTAGACAGCTCTCATAGGAATGAATGGGATGTCTGTCAGCAGCGAACTTGTACTTTCGCTATGGTCAGACTCCCATTGATTCCTATGGGATCCGCCGCCTCCAGGGGTGGCGGATTGAAAACCAGGTACGCTGGGCCGTAAAAGTGCCGAGCGTACCTGCTAGTTTTTTGATAGCTAGCAAAAGTAGTGAGAATGAGCCGCACTTGTGTGCGGAACATCTGGAGTGACGTAAGAATCGATCTGTGTCGGACTGAGTCCGGCGGATCGATGCTTACGTCACAAAATTCTACTTTTGCCGGTCTCGAGCCTTTGATAACTAAGGCGAATCAGCCTCGCCACAAATACGCTGCGGAATTCCAGCGTATTTGAGGTTGACGGCTTGATAACTAGGCCCCTGTGTACTTTAGTAAATACCTCCGACCCCCACTGTTGCGTCACTAGACGCGTTTCGCCGAAGCTTTCTCAATAGTGACTTACAGAGTAATCTAAACCGACAACCTTTAAACACCCCTCTGATCACGTGACGACCATTTACAAAAAACGGAAGCCTCTTTTCAGTTAGTATTTTAACCAATAGTAAGGAAACAATGTTTCTGCTCAATTGTTGCTAGGTGAATCTTCTATCCACATAATTGAACTGTTTCAATATTTGTCGCAACATTATATCCACAATTCTATTTAACAAAGTATATAACAAAATAGTATATAGAATCGTTAACATATGTTAGAGCTAAACTGTCCACTTTTCTCTTGGTGACTTAAAAAAACTATATATACTGTATACAATTTAAAATTACAAAAAAGAGAGGATATGGAATAATGAGGACTAATCAACAAAAGGCACAAAACTTTGTCATTTGTGATAGGGCAACTATAAATATAAATTTATCATACAGATAGATATAGTATTTTTATATTAGCAATATATTTTCATATGTCTATATGCACAACACTTTGTTAGGATAACCTCATTGATCTATTTTTGTTAGTCCACTTTCTCCAAAAAGGGGGAAGAGAACCATAAAAACATATAATTACACCAGGACATGAATTATACCATTATTAGTACACCAAACAAAAGATTACTATATCTAGTTCTCAATTAGATCATCGAAATTTTAAACTTTTAGGTTTTCTTTATTATTGGAATTCATTTCCTTCAGTTACTTATATATTTTTGAGTAGTTTCATGGTCTTAACTTTATTTATCCTAAGAAGAGATCAACATCCCATCTGGCATTTATACCTTTGGGTTCTTTTGTTTGTAGGAAAAATATCCACTTAGTCTCCTTAAATAATACATTTTAAAACCTGTTACCTCCTCTTCGAGAGCTGTGTATATAATCAATTGCCTGTATCTGAAAAACTGCTTCAGGATTTGGATGCATGCAGAAATGTTTCGCTACCCTGGTCCTTGGTGGATCTGCCTGTATATCATTTAAGTGTTCTCTGGCCCTGTCTTTTAACATACGACTGGAGCACCCTACATACTGCTTATTACATAATGAACACGTAATAAGATATACTATAAACTTTGATGTGCAATCTAAATGATACCAAATTTGGTATGTCTTTTGTGTACTTGAAGAGCTGAAAGAATCCCCTGTCTTTATGTATTTACATGTTAGACATGGATGATGTCCACATTTAAAACATCCCTTTTAATTGAGCCAGTGTTCCTTTGTAAGTTTTTTGTCTGGTCCTGTATATACATATTCAATCAATCTATCACCCAATGTGGGAGATCTTCTAGCTATATAACGACAACCTTCAGACATAATTTCATTAAGTTTAGTATCTGTTTGTAATATGTTTAGATTACTTTTGACTATATTTGTGATTTTTCGAAACTGCTTGCTATATGTAGTAATGAAATTAATGCCTTTATATTTATTTGATTCTTGTTTTCTGTAATTGTGTTTTTTATTGTTTCTATTTCTGGTCTTCAGTAATGATTTTCTATTTATATCTCGTACTTCACTTTGAATCTTTTTGAGCTTATTGATATTATACCCTCTATCCACTAATCTTAATATCAATTCATCTGAATGTTTATCATAGGCTTGTAATGTTGAGCAATTACGTCTAATGCGTATCAGTTGGCTCTTTGGTATTCCAGCCTTCACATGTGTTGGGTGGCTAAAATCTGCACGTAAAATTGTATTTCCAGTTATTTCTTTTCTATATAACTCCGTCACAATCTTTTTCTGTGTCTCATCTGATGACAGGCTAATGTCTAGATATATAATAGTGTTCCTCTGGTACTCCCAGGTGAATTTAAGGTTATAGTCATTATTGTTTAAATAAGAGAGAAATTCCTGCGCTATTTCTTTCTTTCCTCTCCATATAAACAACAAATCGTCTATATACATAGTATACATGACAATGTAACTTGAGAAAGGATTGTTAATGGAAAATATATATTGTGATTCAAACCATCCTAAAAATATATTCGCGTACGAGGGGGCAAATTTTGCCCCCATCGCCGTGCTACATTGTTGAATAAAGTATTCCCCATTGAATTGAAAGAAATTGTTAGTTAATAAAAAGCTTAAGACCTCTACAATGTAATCTATTAGACCTTCTGTATATGTGCTGTATATGCCCAGAATGTACCGTACAGCTTTTAGGCCTAACTCATGCGGTATACATGAATATAAAGAACTGACATCTACAGTCAGCCATGCCTGCTCATCTCCCCAGCTTTCATTCTTCAACTTATTCAGTAAGTGAGTCGTATCCCTCAGAAAACCAGGGAGTTGGAAAACACATGGCTGAAGCAGATTGTCAACCCATTCTCCCAGGTGTTCCAATAGTGAACCCACCCCAGAGACTATTGGCCTACCTGGGGGGGGGGGGCACGGGGGTCTTTGTGTATTTTCGGTACCATTCTGAAATTTGGTACTACAGGATGTTCTTGCAATAAATAATCTCCTAGATCTTCATCTAGGATGCCCAAATGTATACCCTCATCTATTAGATGGATTAGCTTTTGTTTTATGCTATCTGTAGGATTGTATTTCAATTTTGTGTATGTTGTTTCATCATTTAACTGTCTTTGTGCCTCTAAATAATAGTCTGACTTATTTTGTACTATTATTGAGCCTCCCTTATCTGCTTGGGTGATCATTATTTTATTATTGCAGACTAGTTTTTCTAAGGCCTGTCTTTCCTTTCTCATCAGATTATTACTGCCATAACAGTTACCATTTTTTCTTGCACTATCCTTAAGATCAACCAGATATTTGTATACTTTTTCCTGAAACATTTCAATTACTTTGTCCCTACTGTTTACCGGATAAAAATTACTTTTAGTTTTTAAAGAGCTATTGGCTTTTTTATGAATTTGCCAATCCTCTATTGTTCTTCCTGATTCTAATTGTAATTCTAAAAGGGAATGGCTCGCACACAGATCTTCAAATCTCAAGTTATTACTTATTGAATTGAATGAGTCATGGACTACACTATTATGTGAGTATGTTTGCTCTTGGTTTCCTCTCTCTGTATCAAAAAAATGCTTTTTAAGGACTATCTTTCTCAAAAAAATTTCACGTCCACAATAGTATCAAACAAGTTGAATTCTGAGGTTGGTGAGAAACCTAAGCCTTTCTTCAATAAGTCTTTTTCTGTTTCTTCTAGAGGATAACTAGATAGATTTATTATAGTCCATATTTCTTCTTGTTCTCCTTCTTGTTCCGTAGGACTAGTTGGTATCTGTTTGTTGTGCTTTCTTCTTCTTTTACTGGAGTCTGTCCTCCCTCCGCTTTGTCATTTTTTGACTGTTCTTCATTATCTGTGTCATCCATTATCTCACTTATTGCTAGAGATGTTGAATCCAATGATCTCACTATGGGTGTAGATGCTGAATGTGAGCCCGAGATATTAGACTCCGAAAAACTGACTTTTTTATGATGTGAGTCTCCTCCTTGTTTATTATAATTCCTTTTGTTCTTTTTGTTCTTATTCTTATTGCCAGTGTTGGACTGCTGTGCTTGTTGTTGTTGGTCTCTTTTGTGACCCTTGTCATCACTCTGTCGTCCCACTGAGTCATCTTTTTTCCTCGGTGTCCACGACCTCCTAATGGCTTGGGTCCAACTATAAACGACTTTAAGAGAGTAGTCTTTCTCATCCCTCGCAAATTTACTGTTTTTGCGAGTGATTAGTTCCTTTTCCAGGTCCTGTAGTTCCTTACCCAGTTGTTCATCATACTCCGCATAATTTGGATCTTGGAGATATTCTTTAAGTTGTATCTGCAAATTTTTGATTTCCTCAAGGGCTATATTTCTTTTTTTATGCTTCTGCTTCAACAGCTGTGACATTAGTTTCATGGAGCATTCCGTAAGTGTAGTGTTCCATTCCAACATGAAATCTTCTTCATCCCTATCTGTAGTCGGAAATTTCTTCATCCGTAGCCCTCTAGGTATGATTTGATGTTTGATATATTTGTCTAGGTATACTATTTCATACCATGCCTTTAGTTCATTGATCCTCAATTTTTCCATCTTAAAAAACATCAGACCTAGATGGTTAGTGGTCTGTGTTGCTGGGAAATCGGAGGTATTACTAATTAGGTCGTTTGTTAATGATCTCTTTGTTAGATCCTGGAGTGCTGTGCTCTCTTCCATTATTTAAGTTGTAGATAACAAACAGACCTAGCATGTTCACCTTTAATGCTTTAATATCTTTTATACCAGTCCCATAAGGAAATATACAAATACAAGATATTCATACCCACTATTTGTTCTTGTAAAGCGGAAACAGTTAATTTATTTGTATAGTACGCTGTGTCTTTAACAATTTGGGTGATCCACTGGAAATATAGTGGTTCAGAATATCAGCAACATACGGACAAAATCTTATTGCCCTTCTGTTGCTTTATAAACAACTGCTGTTTAAATCCAGAGATATAAGGGTTATAATAAGCCGTCATACGGCCTGAAATTGAAAAAATCAAACAGCTCTCTGGTGCAGCAGCGTATGTAACATGCCAATGCTCAACCCTTAAAATCAGCACAGCTTACGATAACAAAAAATCTCCACCTGTATCTCACTAATACAAGTGTTTGTTATCAGGCAACTGAAAAATTCAAAAGTTTGGCGTGTATATACAGTTTCGTGATGGTCAACAAAAGCAGTCTCCCTTATAGAAAGACAAAAGTCCCATCCAGTTTGTGTCGTTTAAAATGTAACTTTTATTAAGTATTTTGTAAAAAACAAACAAAATTGTACAAACCTGGATCGAGTTCTGATAGTAGTACTGTATACTTTAGTAAATACCTCCGACTCCCACTGTTGTGTCACGAGACGCGTTTCGCCGAAGCTTTCTCAATAGTGACTTACAGAGTAATCTAAACCGCCAACCTTTAAACACCCCTCTGATCACGTGACGACCATTTACAAAAAACGAAAGCCTCGTTTCAGTTAGTATTTTAACCAATAGTAAGGAAACAATGTTTCTGCTCAATTGTTGCTAGGTGAATCTTCTATCCACATAATTGAACTGTTTCAATATTTGTCGCAACATTATATCCACAATTCTATTTAACAAAGTATATAACAAAATAGTATATAGAATCGTTAACATATGTTAGAGCTAAACTGTCCACTTTTCTCTTGGTGACTTAAAAAACTATATATACTGTATACAATTTAAAATTACAAAAAAGAGAGGATATGGAATAATGAGGACTAATCAACAAAAGGCACAAAACTTTGTCATTTGTGATAGGGCAACAATAAATATTAATTTATCATACAGATAGATATAGTATTTTTATATTAGCAATATATTTTCATATGTCTATATGCACAACACTTTGTTAGGATAACCTCATTGATCTATTTCTGTTAGTCCACTTTCTCCAAAAAGGGGGAAGAGAACCATAAAAACATATAATTACACCAGGACATGAATTATACCATTATTAGTACACCAAACAAAAGATTACTATATCTAGTTCTCAATTAGATAATCAAAATTTTAAACTTTTAGGTTTTCTTTATTATTGGAATTCATTTCCTTCAGTTACTTATATATTTTTGAGTAGTTTCATGGTCTTAACTTTATTTATCCTAAGAAGAGATCAACATCCCATCTGGCATTTATACCTTTGGGTTCTTTTGTTTGTAGGAAAAATATCCACTTAGTCTCCTTAAATAATACATTTTTAAACCTGTTACCTCCTCTTCGAGAGCTGTGTATATAATCAATTGCCTGTATCTGAAAAACTGCTTCAGGATTTGGATGCATGCAGAAATGTTTCGCTACCCTGGTCCTTGGTGGATCTGCCTGTATATCATTTTTATGTTGTCACACTAATTTACATCACATGATTATTGTCACACTCATTTACATCACATGATTATGTTGTCACACTGATGTGCATCACATAATAATGTTTGTTACACTGATTTACATCACACATTTCTGTTGTCGGACTGATTTACATCACATGATTATGTTGTCACACTCATTTACATCAAATGATTATGTTGCCACACTCATTTACATCACATGATTATGTTGTCATACTGATTTACATCACATGATTATGTTGCCACACTCATTTACATCACATGATTATGTTGTCATACTGATTTACATCACATGATTATGTTGTCATACTGATTTACATCACATGATTATGTTGCCACACTCATTTACATCACATGATTATGTTGTCACACTCATTTACATCACATGATTATGTTGTCATACTCATTTATATCACATGATTATGTTGTCACACTCATTTACATCACATGATTATTGTCACACTCATTTACATCACATGATTATGTTGTCACACTCATTTACATCACATGATTATTGTCACACTCATTTACATCACATGATTATGTTGTCACACTCATTTACATCACATGATTATGTTGTCACACTCATTTACATCACATTATTATGTTGTCATACTGATTTACATCACATGATTATGTTGTCACACTCATTTACATCAAATGATTATGTTGCCACACTCATTTACATCACATGATTATGTTGCCACACTCATTTACATCACATGATTATGTTGTCATACTCATTTATATCACATGATTATGTTGTCACACTCATTTACATCACATGATTATTGTCACACTCATTTACATCACATGATTATGTTGTCACACTCATTTACATCACATGATTATTGTCACACTCATTTACATCACATGATTATGTTGTCACACTCATTTACATCACATGATTATTGTCACACTCATTTACATCACATTATTATGTTGTCATACTGATTTACATCACATGATTATGTTGTCACACTCATTTACATCAAATGATTATGTTGCCACACTCATTTACATCACATGATTATGTTGTCATACTGATTTACATCACATGATTATGTTGCCACACTCATTTACATCACATGATTATGTTGTCATACTCATTTATATCACATGATTATGTTGTCACACTCATTTACATCACATGATTATGTTGTCACACTCATTTACATCACATGATTATGTTGTCACACTCATTTACATCACATGATTATGTTGTCACACTTATTTACATCACATGATTATGTTGTCATACTGATTTACATCACATGATTATGTTGCCACACTCATTTACATCACATGATTATGTTGCCACACTCATTTACATCACATGATTATGTTGTCATACTCATTTATATCACATGATTATGTTGTCACACTCATTTACATCACATGATTATTGTCACACTCATTTACATCACATGATTATGTTGTCACACTCATTTACATCACATGATTATTGTCACACTCATTTACATCACATGATTATGTTGTCACACTCATTTACATCACATGATTATTGTCACACTCATTTACATCACATTATTATGTTGTCATACTGATTTACATCACATGATTATGTTGTCACACTCATTTACATCAAATGATTATGTTGCCACACTCATTTACATCACATGATTATGTTGTCATACTGATTTACATCACATGATTATGTTGCCACACTCATTTACATCACATGATTATGTTGTCATACTCATTTATATCACATGATTATGTTGTCACACTCATTTACATCACATGATTATGTTGTCACACTCATTTACATCACATGATTATGTTGTCACACTCATTTACATCACATGATTATGTTGCCACACTCATTTACATCACATGATTATGTTGTCATACTCATTTACATCACATGATTATGTTGTCACACTGATTTACATCACATGATTATGTTGCCACACTCATTTACATCACATGATTATGTTGTCATACTCATTTACATCACATGATTATGTTGTCACACTCATTTACCTCACATGATTATGTTGTCACACTCATTTACATCACATGATTATGTTGTCACACTCATTTACATCACATGATTATTGTCACACTCATTTACATCACATGATTATGTTGTCACACTCATTTACATCACATGATTATGTTGTCACACTCATTTACATCACATGATTATGTTGTCACACTCATTTACATCACATGATTATTGTCACACTCATTTACATCACATGATTATTGTCACACTCATTTACATCACATGATTATGTTGTCACACTCATTTACATCACATGATTATTGTCACACTCATTTACATCACATGATTATGTTGTCACACTCATTTACATCACATGATTATGTTGTCACACTCATTTACATCACATGATTATGTTGTCACACTCATTTACATCACATGATTATTGTCACACTCATTTACATCACATGATTATGTTGTCACACTCATTTACATCACATGATTATTGTCACACTCATTTACATCACATGATTATGTTGTCACACTCATTTACATCACATGATTATTGTCACACTCATTTACATCACATGATTATTGTCACACTCATTTACATCACATGAATATTGTCACACTCATTTACATCACATGATTATGTTGTCACACTCATTTACATCACATGATTATGTTGTCACACTCATTTACATCACATGATTATTGTCAGACTCATTTACATCACATGATTATGTTGTCACACTCATTTACATCACATGATTATGTTGTCACACTCATTTACATCACATGATTATGTTGTCACACTCATTTACATCACATGATTATTGTCACACTCATTTACATCACATGATTATGTTGTCACACTCATTTACATCACATGATTATTGTCACACTCATTTACATCACATGATTATTGTCACACTCATTTACATCACATGATTGTTGTCACACTCATTTACATCACATGATTGTTGTCACACTCATTTACATCACATGATTATTGTCACACTCATTTACATCACATGATTGTTGTCACACTCATTTACATCACATGATTATTGTCACACTCATTTACATCACATGATTATGTTGTCACACTCATTTACATCACATGATTATGTTGTCACACTCATTTACATCACATGATTATTGTCACACTCATTTACATCACATGATTATTGTCACACTCATTTACATCACATGATTGTTGTCACACTCATTTACATCACATGATTATTGTCACACTCATTTACATCACATGATTGTTGTCACACTCATTTACATCACATGATTATGTTGTCACACTCATTTACATCACATGATTATGTTGTCACACTCATTTACATCACATGATTATTGTCACACTCATTTACATCACATGATTATGTTGTCACACTCATTTACATCACATGATTATTGTCACACTCATTTACATCACATGATTATTGTCACACTCATTTACATCACATGATTGTTGTCACACTCATTTACATCACATGATTATTGTCACACTCATTTACATCACATGATTGTTGTCACACTCATTTACATCACATGATTATTGTCACACTCATTTACATCACATGATTATTGTCACACTCATTTACATCACATGATTATTGTCACACTCATTTACATCACATGATTGTTGTCACACTCATTTACATCACATGATTATTGTCACACTCATTTACATCACATGATTGTTGTCACACTCATTTACATCACATGATTATTGTCACACTCATTTACATCACATGATTATGTTGTCACACTCATTTACATCACATGATTATGTTGTCACACTCATTTACATCACATGATTATTGTCACACTCATTTACATCACATGATTATTGTCACACTCATTTACATCACATGATTGTTGTCACACTCATTTACATCACATGATTATTGTCACACTCATTTACATCACATGATTGTTGTCACACTCATTTACATCACATGATTATTGTCACACTCATTTACATCACATGATTATGTTGTCACACTCATTTACATCACATGATTATGTTGTCACACTCATTTACATCACATGATTATGTTGTCACACTCATTTACATCACATGATTATGTTGTCACACTCATTTACATCACATGATTATGTTATCACACTCATTTACATCACATGATTATTGTCACACTCATTTACATCACATGATTATTGTCACACTCATTTACATCACATGATTATGTTGTCACACTCATTTACATCACATGATTATGTTGTCACACTCATTTACATCACATGATTATTGTCACACTCATTTACATCACATGATTATGTTGTCACACTCATTTACATCACATGATTATTGTCACACTCATTTACATCACAGGATTATGTTGTCACACTCATTTACATCACATGATTATTGTCACACTCATTTACATCACATGATTATTGTCAGACTCATTTACATCACATGATTATTGTCACACTCATTTACATCACATGATTATGTTTTCACACTCATTTACATCACATGATTATGTTGTCACACTCATTTACATCACATGATTATTGTCACACTCATTTACATCACATGATTATGTTGCCACACTCATTTACATCACATGATTATTGTCACACTCATTTACATCACAGGATTATGTTGTCACACTCATTTACATCACATGATTATTGTCACACTCATTTACATCACATGATTATGTTGTCACACTGATTTGCAGGGGCTCATGGATATTAGCACCAGTATTGCTGTTCTTGCTCTCTGTTTTAGAGCAGATAGTTGTGTAATGCACACACTGGTTATTCCAGTTTAATATCTCAGACATTCGTTTGTAAAGCAACTGAATGAATATCTCTGTGCCCGGCTGGCACCTCAGGCATTTCCCTCAGCCCTCCTGCCAAGTATTGTGTATGCAAACAGAGCTGAAAGTTTCATTCTCACAGACCTGTATTGTGGGATAAGCGATAGTGGAACCTTTAGGTTGTCTTTTCATTTCACACATTTTTTTTTTTAATATCCTGTGAAAATGGTTCAGTTTCCTTATATTACTTTCTACTTTCCTCTTTTGGTAGGGAAAGGATTCTTTATGGCTCCTTTTACATAAGCCTTGATTTCTCATATAGATATTCTCACATATATACCTTATTACATAGTGGATTCCATGACATCACTCTGTAAATTAAATACTATAGGTCTCTGGTATTTCCAGAGAAACAAGTATTCACTTCTAGATATATATATATGTATATATATATACACAATTTATTAGCCGGTAAACTCAAAGGTATAGGCCTCTGCTGATATTTTCTCTTTCTTTGATACCTATTATCTAGTGTAACCAGCATATTTAAGTTTTTTCCGATATCCAATTAGCACACAACCCAACCCCTCTGAGTCACGTAGTATTTAGGCATTATTTAGACCTTAGGGGTCTTGTGATCTTATTTGTTCCTATTTACTTACCTTGCCCAGCCTGAGTAGGCATATGCTACATTTTAATATGATGTGTATACCCTTTGTTTTTAACTAACTTAGTAAAAGTTAAGTTTTATAGTTTTTCATCCTTTGCTTTGATTCGATATTTCTATTTAACGTTCATGAGTGCTACATTTGTTCCTCAGTTCTCTACTGGTTTGTTTTGAATTAATGATTATTACAAGCACCATCCCCTATGAAACAATTACCATTAAGTAATCACATATATGGGACCGTTATTTAACTTTGAGTAGTGCCATTGGTATTTCCTTGATAATGTATATCTTACCTAGTTTTTACTAGATTTCCTCAATAGAGCACGCTTTACTAAAAACCAAACTCTGTGAAGCAAAGTGGTGAAATTCAATCATGAATATATTAGATCAGGATTTGGCAGCTAGACAGCAGAAAAGATTAAAATATTTAAATGCAGTCTTTAATATAACTACTGAAGCTACTAACGAAACTTCAGATATGAACAGCATAAATCATTATACAAACAATCCAAAGTATGGTGGAACCACCATTTTTTTGAACGCTACATTGACAATAAATTGATCCCACATGGATTACGTGTTCAGCCATTTCAATTTAAAGACAATAATTTAGTTATTGAATGGGAGGAAGCATTAACAGAATGCTCACAGAAACTGATGGCCATTCTGGTCAAACATGATAAATCAGAAGTAGCAAGGGTTCAAGCAGAGATTGATGAATACAAATCTTAATTGATTCAATTTGAACCTTTGGAAGACTTTCAAAAACTGTATCAACAATATCAAAAAGAACTGGACAAATTAGAGGATGAAATTACTAAAACTAAGGGCCAAAAATTAAATAGAGATAAAACCGATTTTGCTAACCATAAGATATATAGATGGAGGCAAAAGGGGTTCTTCAGGAACCCTAGAACTTCCAAAAATGTGATTCAGACAGATATATCAGATACAGAAGGGGAAGAGTCGGATGCAACAACCTCTGAAAACACAAAAATTTACACTCAATTCCCATCACTCACACTCTCCCCCACACACATTCAAGTTTTTTAGGTCCCAGTTCAGGATCAGAAATGGACACACCAAGCAAGAGAGAGGCAAAAACAAGAGTAAAACGGAAACCCCAAGAACACAACAGGAGGGAAACCAGAGGTGCCAAGCAAAGGAAACGAACCGTGAGCCCCTTCTCGCATATCAGACTGAACAACTAAATATTATCAATCTGAACACATCCTATCTGATTATCATTCATCGTTACTTGCAAATGGGTTATCATTCTACCCGATAAATAAACTGGATACATTTCGACTACCAAAAGATATTCATCTTTTTGTCCGAAAATGAATGTTAAAAATGATCCACTCCATGAGAAATAATCCAGATAACACTCAATGGACTAATGAGGAATTGGAAACCTTAAATGATCTAGAAAGCTCTTAAAGGAAAATGATGACATTCAATCTAATCGAAAATGGCATAATTGAATTAAAAACAAATCCCAGTATATACCAAATATAACACAATTTCACAACATACAAACCTTTAATCAAATAGTATGTTATAACATCAACTCACTTACTATTCGTAACATAGGCCTAGATTTGGAGTTTGGCGGTAAAAGGGCTGTTAACGCTCCGCGGGCTTTTTTCTGGCCGCACCATAAATTTAACTCTGGTATCGAGAGTTCAAACAAATGCTGCGTTAGGCTCCAAAAAAGGAGCGTAGAGCATATTTACCGCAAATGCAACTCTCGATACCAGAGTTGCTTACGGACGCGGCCAGCCTCAAAAACGTGCTCGTGCACGATTCCCCCATAGGAAACAATGGGGCTGTTTGAGCTGAAAAAAAACCTAACACCTGCAAAAAAGCAGCGTTCAGCTCCTAACGCAGCCCCATTGTTTCCTATGGGGAAACACTTCCTACGTCTGCACCTAACACTCTAACATGTACCCCGAGTCTAAACACCCCTAACCTTACACTTATTAACCCCTAATCTGCCGCCCCCGCTATCGCTGACCCCTGCATATTTTTTTTAACCCCTAATCTGCCGCTCCGTAAACCGCCGCAACCTACGTTATCCCTATGTACCCCTAATCTGCTGCCCTAACATCGCCGACCCCTATATTATATTTATTAACCCCTAATCTGCCCCCCTCAATGTCGCCGACACCTGCCTACACTTATTAACCCCTAATCTGCCGAGCGGACCTGAGCGCTACTATAATAAAGTTATTAACCCCTAATCCGCCTCACTAACCCTATCATAAATAGTATTAACCCCTAATCTGCCCTCCCTAACATCGCTGACACCTACCTTCAATTATTAACCCCTAATCTGCCAAGCGGAGCTCACCGCTATTCTAATAAATTGATTAACCCCTAAAGCTAAGTCTAACCCTAACACTAACACCCCCCCTAACTTAAATATAATTTACATCTAACGAAATAAATTAACTCTTATTAAATAAATTATTCCTATTTAAAGCTAAATACTTACCTGTAAAATAAATCCTAATATAGCTACAATATAAATTATAATTATATTATAGCTATTTTAGGATTAATATTTATTTTACAGGCAACTTGGTATTTATTTTAATTAGGTACAATAGCTATTAAATAGTTAAGAACTATTTAATAGTTACCTAGTTAAAATAATAACAAATTTACCTGTAAAATAAATCCTAACCTAAGATATAATTAAACCTAACACTACCCTATCAATAAAATAATTAAATAAACTACCTACAATTACCTACAATTAACCTAACACTACACTATCAATAAATTAATTAAACACAATTCCTACAAATAAATACAATTAAATAAACTAGCTAAAGTACAAAAAATAAAAAAGAACTAAGTTACAAATAATAAAAAAATATTTACAAACATAAGAAAAATATTACAACAATTTTAAACTAATTACACCTACTCTAAGCCCCCTAATAAAATAACAAAGCCCCCCAAAATAATAAATTCCCTACCCTATTCTAAATTAAAAAAGTTACAAGCTCTTTTACCTTACCAGCCCTGAACAGGGCCCTTTGCGGGGCATGCCCCAAGAATTTCAGCTCTTTTGCCTGTAAAAGAAAAAATACAATACCCAAGCCCCCCAACATTACAACCCACCACCCACATACCCCTAATCTAACCCAAACCCCCCTTAAATAAACCTAACACTAAGCCCCTGAAGATCTTCCTACCTTATCTTCACCATACCAGGTTCACCGATCCGTCCTGAAGAGCTCCTCCGATGTCCTGATCCAAGCCCAAGCGGGGGGCTGAAGAGGTCCATGATCCGGTCAAAGTCTTCATCCAAGCGGGGCAGAAGAGGATCTTCCATCCGATTGAAGTCATCATCCAGGCGGCATCTTCTATAGTCTTCCATCCGGAGCGAATCGGCAGGATCCTGAAGACCTCCAGCGCGGAACATCCATCCGGCCCGACGACTGAACGACGAATGACTGTTCCTTTAAGGGACGTCATCCAAGATGGCGTCCCTCGAATTCCGATTGGCTGATAGGATTCTATCAGCCAATCGGAATTAAGGTAGGAATTTTCTGATTGGCTGATGGAATCAGCCAATCAGAATCAAGTTCAATCCGATTGGCTGATCCAATCAGCCAATCAGATTGAGCTCGCATTCTATTGGCTGTTCCGATCAGCCAATAGAATGCGAGCTCAATCTGATTGGCTGATTGGATCAGCCAATCGGATTGAACTTGATTCTGATTGCCTGATTCCATCAGCCAATCAGAAAATTCCTACCTTAATTCCGATTGGCTGATAGAATCCTATCAGCCAATCGGAATTCGAGGGACGCCATCTTGGATGACGTCCCTTAAAGGAACAGTCATTCGTCGTTCAGTCGTCGGGCCGGATGGATGTTCCGCGCTGGAGGTCTTAAGGATCCTGCCGCTTCGCTCCGGATGGAAGACCATAGAAGATGCCGCCTGGATGATGACTTCAATCGGATGGAAGATCCTCTTCTGCCCCGCTTGGATGAAGACTTTGACCGGATCATGGACCTCTTCAGCCCCCCGCTTGGGCTTGGATCAGGACATCGGAGGAGCTCTTCAGGACGGATCGGTGAACCTGGTATGGTGAAGATAAGGTAGGAAGATCTTCAGGGGCTTAGTGTTAGGTTTATTTAAGGGGGGTTTGGGTTAGATTAGGGGTATGTGGGTGGTGGGTTGTAATGTTGGGGGGCTTGGGTATTGTATTTTTTCTTTTACAGGCAAAAGAGCTGAAATTCTTGGGGCATGCCCCGCAAAGGGCCCTGTTCAGGGCTGGTAAGGTAAAAGAGCTTGTAACTTTTTTAATTTAGAATAGGGTAGGGAATTTATTATTTTGGGGGGCTTTGTTATTTTATTAGGGGGCTTAGAGTAGGTGTAATTAGTTTAAAATTGTTGTAATATTTTTCTTATGTTTGTAAATATTTTTTTATTTTTTGTAACTTAGTTCTTTTTTATTTTTTGTACTTTAGCTAGTTTATTTAATTGTATTTATTTGTAGGAATTGTGTTTAATTAATTTATTGATAGTGTAGTGTTAGGTTAATTGTAGGTAATTGTAGGTAGTTTATTTAATTATTTTATTGATAGGGTAGTGTTAGGTTTAATTATATCTTAGGTTAGGATTTATTTTACAGGTAAATTTGTTATTATTTTAACTAGGTAACTATTAAATAGTTCTTAACTATTTAATAGCTATTGTACCTAGTTAAAATAAATACCAAGTTGCCTGTAAAATAAATATTAATCCTAAAATAGCTATAATATAATTATAATTTATATTGTAGCTATATTAGGATTTATTTTACAGGTAAGTATTTAGCTTTAAATAGGAATCATTTATTTAATAAGAGTTAATTTATTTCGTTAGATGTAAATTATATTTAAGTTAGGGGGGGTGTTAGTGTTAGGGTTAGACTTATCTTTAGGGGTTAATCAATTTATTAGAATAGCGGTGAGCTCCGGTCGTCAGATTAGGGGTTAATAATTGAAGGTAGGTGTCGGCGATGTTAGGGAGGGCAGATTAGGGGGTTAATACTATTTATTATAGGGTTAGTGAGGCGGGTTAGGGGTTAATAACTTTATTATAGTAGCGCTCAGGTCCGCTCGGCAGATTAGGGGTTAATAAGTGTAGGCAGGTGTCGGCGACGTTGAGGGGGGCAGATTAGGGGTTAATAAATATAATATAGGGGTCGGCGGTGTTAGGGGTAGCAGATTAGGGGTACATAGGGATAACGTAGGTGGCGGCGCTTTGCGGTCGGAAGATTAGGGGTTAATTATTTTAAGTAGCTGGCGGCGATGTTGTGGGGGGCAGGTTAGGGGTTAATAAATATAATACAGGGGTCGGCGGGGTTAGGGGCAGCAGATTAGGGGTACATAAGTATAACGTAGGTGGCGGTCGGCAGATTAGAGGTTAAAAATTTTAATCGAGTGGCGGCGATGTGGGGGGAGCTCGGTTTAGGGGTACATAGGTAGTTTATGGGTGTTAGTGTACTTTAGGGTACAGTAGTTAAGAGCTTTATAAACCGGCGTTAGCCAGAAAGCTCTTAACTCCTGCTATTTTCCGGCGGCTGGAGTTTTGTCATTAGAGCTCTAACGCTCACTTCAGAAACGACTCTAAATACCAGCGTTAGAAAGATCCCATTGAAAATATAGGATACGCAAATGGCGTAGGGGGATCTGCGGTATGGAAAAGTCGCGGCTGAAAAGTGAGCGTTAGACCCTTTAATCACTGACTCCAAATACCAGCGGGCGGCCAAAACCAGCGTTAGGAGCCTCTAACGCTGGTTTTGACGGCTACCGCCGAACTCCAAATCTAGGCCATAGTCAGTAGCATCTCGTAAAATGAACAACAGGCACTTAAAGAACTAGAAAACTGGGATGATGTGGTAATTAAAGCATCGGACAAAGGTGGAAATATTGTTATCTGGCCAATTGAGAAATACTTATCCAAAGCTAATAAACAACTAAATGATCAAAATTGTTATAAAAAATTGATATTCAATCCATCTGCTTCATATACAAGACAATATAACAATTTGATCGACAAGACCAAAGAAGATCACATTATCAGTAATAAAGAATTCAAGTTTTTGAAGGTAATACATCCAAGAGTCTCCACGTTGTACCTTATCCCGAAAATACATACAAATATCAGCAATCCCCCTGGTCGCCCAATTGTATCAGGCAATGGCTGTCTAACAGAAAAAGCTAGTATGTATGTTGATAAGAGACTGAGGTGCTTTGTAGAAGAATTACCCTCATACGTCAGAGATACAATGGAAGTACTTCAACGATTAGATGATGTCCAATTAGCATCTGATACATGGCTAGTTACCGCTGATGTTGAATCGCTGTATACTAGCATTGAGCACTGCTATGGTATAAAAGCTGTACAATACTTTCTAGATTTAGATCCCACTGAGTCTAAAGACCATAACTACTTTAGTTTGGAATTAGTTGAATTCATTTTGAATCATAATTTCTTTGTATTCAATGACCAGCATTATTTACAAATTCACGGAATAGCCTATCACACCTCGAATGTGCTAGCAAAAGGAGACCTGAAATTCCTGCATATGAATGTATGTATGTATGAAGGTATTTAAATACACACCAGAAATAGTTAGATCAAAAGGTGTATTTGTATGCAGGAAAAAAAACTGGAAAGGATTTATAGGAGAAATAACTTTCCACGTTTCCTCTGCAATTTAGTATAGTCGATTAGCTGGATTAGAATTATCCCCAAAACAGAGGAATGTAGTGGACACAGCTGAGGAAGTCACAGGTTCAGATATAGTTAAATATATATCAGCAAAAAGATATATAAAGTTATACAGTTCATCAGCAGTAACAGTTGGTGAGAATAATTGTAATGGATGCACAATGTTAAGCAGAATGACAGCATCAGCAGTTGATAAGGAGGTTTGTAAAGGCAACACAATGTTTTTCAGGTAATCAGCAGCAGCGGAATAGGAGGTTAGGAAATGACTGCACACTAAGAATATACAAATTAGAAGTGCTGGTTTAGAAACACTGAAATAAGTGTACCTGAATCCGGATACAAGAAGCTGGAATAGAGAGCAGAAGTGGTAGCGCTACTGGATAGATGATCCCAGGCAGAGACAATCCAGAAAGGAAATGCAAGAGGAAATCCAAATTAAAACAGCATGATGATTAGCAACAGGCTTCTGGAAAAACAAACACACACAAGCTTGAATGATATCCAAGCACCTCCCATATGGAACAGGTGCCTTTTATAGGATGCTGACATCATAGAGAGGAAGAGAATGAGACTAGTTAAAGGTACAGGCATAATAACCATAAGTGTGACATGACTCCCCCTCAAGGAAGTCCTCCTGGGCTGACCCCGGGTTTATTCGAATGAAGGCGGTGAAAAATCCACAACAAGCGGGATGCATGAATCTGTGAAGAAGAAATCCAGGAGTCCTCAAGAGTCATAGCCCTTCAAATGGACAAGATACTGGAGCTGACATCTTTGATACCTGGAGTCAAGGATGCAATCAATCTCATAATGCTCTTCTCCATCAATCACGACTGGTTGAGGAGGCTGTACAAGCCGTTGTGGGAATGGATTAGATTGAAATGGTTTAAGCAAGCAGACGTAAAACGTGGGATGTATACTGAGGTGAAGGGGAAGCTGCAAGGTAACAGCATTGGGATTGATGCTTTTCAGCACAGGGTAAGGTCCGATGAACAACTTGCTTAATTTCTTAGAGGCTATGCAGAGCTTCAATTTTTTTGTAGACGTTTATGTCGATCATTATAAAACTTCTGACGTTGTTGAGCGGACTTGATGTTAGTCCGAATCTTGTTCATAGTGTCCTGAATGGTGGATAAGGTCTGTCCAACTGCTATATTGCAAGAGGAACGAGTTGCAAGGTTATGGAATAAGGGATGGAACCCGTAATTTGCGAAGAATGGTGTATGTTTTGTAGATGAGTTAAAGTTATTGTTGAAGCCAAATTCAGCTAAGTGAAATAGAGAATACCAGTCTTCCTGCAAATGAGTGGTAAAACATTGTATGTACTGCTCTAGCCATTGATTTGTCCTCTCAGTCAAGCCATTCGTTTGTGGGTGATACGCACTGCTGAATTTATTTTCAATTGATAAAGCCTTACATAACTCCCTCCAGAACTTGGAAGTGAATTGGACACCTTTATCAGATATGATGCTGGTTGGTAATCCATGTAATTTTACGATATTACTAATGAAAGCTTGAGCAGTCTGTGGAGCAGTAGGCAGTGCTGTGAGAGGGATGAAGTGAGCCATCTTAGTTAACTGGTCCACCACAACGAATATGGTGTTATGATTTTGAGAAGGAGGCAACTCCACAATGAAGTCCATTGAAATGGATTCCCATGGTTGCTGCGGTATGGTTAGGCTGATTAGTAATCCTTAAGGAGAACTTGGGGGGTAGTTATCAAGCCGTCTACTTTTCTGACTTCGCCGGCCCAATACGCCCGCCTAAGCTCGCCTACCTTCGCCGCCGCAGACCTGAAAAAATACGCCTAAGTTATCAAATAAAGCTGTCAAAAAGCCGCGGGGCGATGAGCAGCGGACTGTGACAGTTATCACTCATCCGATCTCGCTGCCCTTCTGCTTTTTCCCAGCTTTATTGCTAGCCTGTCACTAAGCACTCACACTAAACTGCACTGTTCTACCCCCTATACCGGCGCCCCCGGAGCCCCCCGCAACTAAATAAAGTTACTAACCCCTAAACCGCCGCTCCTAGACCCCGCCGCAACTCTTATAAATGTATTAACCCCTAAACCGCCGCTCCTAGACCCTGCCGCAACTCTTATAAATGTATTAACCCCTAAACCGCCGCTCCCGGACACCGCTGCCACCTACAGTATACCTAGTAACCCCTATCCTGCCCCCCCTACACCGTCGCCCTCTATTATAAAATTATTAACCCCTATCCTGCTGATCCCGCACCTCTCCGCAACTAAATAAATAGTTTAACCCCTAAACCGCCGCTCCATGAACCCGCCGCAACCTATATTAAACCTATTAACCCCTATCCTGCCCCCCCCTACACCGTCGCCACCTATAATAAATTTATTAACCCCTATCCTGCCCCCCACTACGCCGCCGCCACTGTAATAAAATTATTAACCCCTAAACCTAAGTCTAACCCTAACCCTAACGCCCCCCTAACTTAAATATTAATTAAATAAATCTAAATAAATTAACTCTTATTAACTAAATGAATCCTATTTAAAACTAAATACTTACCTTTAAAATAAACCCTAATATAGCTACAATATAAATAATAATTATATTCTAGCTATCTTAGGATTTATATTTATTTAACAGGTAACTTTCAATTTATTTTAACCATGTACAATAGCTATTAAATAGTTATTAACTATTTAATAGCTTACCTAGCTAAAATAAAGAGAAATGACCCTGTGAAATAAATCCTAACCTAAGTTACAATTACACCTAACACTACACTATACTTTAATAAATTATTCCTATTTAAAAATAAATACTTACCTGTAAAATAAACCCTAAGATAGCTACAATATAATTAATAATTATATTATAGCTATCTTAGGATTTATATTTATTTTACAGGTAACTTTGTATTTATTTTAGCTAGTTAGAATAGTTATTAAATAGTTATTAACTATTTAATAACTACCTAGCTAAAAGAAATACAAAATTACCTGTAAAATAAATCCTAACTTAAGTTACAATTAAACCTAATACTACACTATCATTAAATTAATTAAATAAACTACCTACAAATAACTACAATTAAATACAATTACATAAACTAACTAAAGTACAAAAAATAAAAAAAGCTAAGTTACAAAAAATAAAAAAATAAGTTACAAGTTAAATAAATATAAATCCTAAGATAGCTATAATATAATTATTAATTATATTGTAGCTATCTTAGGGTTTATTTTACAGGTAAGTATTTATTTTTAAATAGGAATAATTTATTAAAGTATAGTGTAGTGTTAGGTGTAATTGTAACTTAGGTTAGGATTTATTTCACAGGTACATTTCTCTTTATTTTAGCTAGGTAAGCTATTAAATAGTTAATAACTATTTAATAGTTATTGTACATGGTTAAAATAAATTGAAAGTTACCTGTAAAATAAATATAAATCCTAAGATAGCTAGAATATAATTATTATTTATATTGTAGCTATATTAGGGTTTATTTTAAAGGTAAGTATTTAGTTTTAAATAGGATTCATTTAGTTAATAAGAGTTAATTTATTTAGATTTATTTAATTAATATTTAAGTTAGGGGGGCGTTAGGGTTAGGGTTAGACTTAGGTTTAGGGGTTAATAATTTTATTACAGTGGCGGCGGCGTAGTGGGGGGCAGGATAGGGGTTAATAAATTTATTATAGGTGGCGACGGTGTAGGGGGGGCAGATTAGGGATTAATAAATTTATTATAGGTGGCGACGGTGTAGGGGGGCAGATTAGGGGTTAATAAATGTATTATAGGTGGCGACGGTGTAGGGGGGGCAGGATAGGGGTTAATACATTTAATATAGGTGGCGACGGTGTAGGGGGGGCAGGATAGGGGTTAATACATTTAATATAGGTTGCGGCGGGTTCAGGGAGCGGCGGTTTAGGGGTTAATACATTTATTATAGTTGCGGTGGGCTCCGGGAGCGGCGGTTTAGGGGTTAATATGTATAGAGTAGCTTGCGGTGGGCTCCGGGAGCGGCGGTTTAGGGGGTAATAACTTTATTTAGTTGCGGCGGTGTAGGGGGGGTCAGATTAGCGGTGTTTAGACTCGGGGTACATGTTAGGGTGTTAGGTGTAGACAGCTCCCATAGGAATCAATGGGATGTCTGTCAGCAGCGAACTTGTACTTTCGCTATGGTCAGACTCCCATTGATTCCTATGGGATCCGCCGCCTCCAGGGGTGGCGGATTGAAAACCAGGTACTCTGGGCCGTAAAAGTGCCAAGCGTACCTGCTAGTTTTTTGATAACTAGCAAAAGTAGTGAGAATGTGCCGCACTTGTGTGCGGAACATCTGGAGTGACGTAAGAATCGATCTGTGTCGGACGGAGTCCGGCGGATCGATGCTTACGTCACAAAATTCTACTTTTGCCAGTCTCGAGCCTTTGATAACTAAGGCGTATCAGCCTCGCCACAAATACGCTGCGGAATTCCAGCGTATTTGAGGTTGACGGCTTGATAACTACCCCCCCCTTGTGTTAAGTTTGGAAGTAGCACAAACTGAACAAGAAGTGACATAATCACGAACCTGATCCTGCATTTTAGGCCACCAAAAGTCCCTCTGAAGAAGTTCCAAAGTCCTTTGTATACCTGGATGACCAGATAAAGGGTTATCATGAATTCTTTGCAGTACCTCAATACAGAGAGAAGGTGGAATATATAGTCATTGGTCTCCGTAATATAGCTTGTCAGATGATACATGTAACTGGTGTATGGGTATAGTAACATCGGTAAGAAGATTGTTTTTTAGCTTAGTAGAGAAATCATTAACTATACCAATGATACGGTCTTGTGGAATAATGGTAGTGGGTGAGCTAAGTTTTATGTTTGGATACATTTGAGACAAAGAGTCCGCCTTAACATTCAAGGAACCGGTTCTGTAGGTGATCTGGAAGTTGAATCTCTCATAAAAAGGGCTGCATCGTACCTGTCTTGAAGATGGTGTCCTACTTTCCTTAAGGAACTGAAGATTTCTATGAACCGTGTATATTATAATGGTTTGCTCAGTACCTTCTAGAAGGTGTCTCCACGTTTCGAGAGAAAATTTTATGGATAGCAGTTCCTTCTCACCTACTGGATAATTAATCTATGCTTTGGAGGGGGTTCGAGAATGGTAAGCAACTGGGTGTATTATTCCGGTGTCTGGTTGTTTCTGTGATAGGATGGCACCTAATGCATATTCAGATGCATCCACCTCCAATATGTACTGAAGTGAAGGGTCTGGCATCTGCAGAATTGGTTTGGAAGTAAAAGCTTTTTTAAGTAAATCGAAAGCCAATTGGGTCTCATCTGTCCTAGTGTAGGTAGTGGCACCAGTCAACCGGTAAGTGGTTTAACAATAGCGGAGAAGTTGTGGATAAACTTCCTATAGAAGTTGGTGAATTCGATAAAATTTTTGTAAAGATTTTTTATTCCTTGGTACATGCCATTGGAGGATGGTATAAATTTTAGCCTCTTCCATATTGATTCCACCAGGAGTGAGTTTGTATCCAAGAAAAGTGATCTCTGTGGCATTGAAAATGCATTTCTCAAGTTTTGCATATAGTTGGTGTGTGCGAAGTCTAGAAAGCACCCAACGTACATGTTTCTTGTGTTCAAGTTCTGAACTAGAGTATATTAAAATATCATCTAAATAGAAGACTACACAAACATCGAGAAAATCCCGAAAAACATCATTGACAAAAACTGAAAGGTGGCGGGCGCATTACAAAGACCAAATGGCATGACAAGATATTCATATAAGCCATATCGGGTGCAGAATGCAGTCTTCCATTCATCACCCTCTTTGATGCATACTAAATTATAGGCTCCTCTAAGATCCAGCTTGGTGAATATTTTTGCCCTTTGAAGCCTTTCAATCAACTCAGGGATCAAAGGTAGAGGGTATCTGTTTTTTATTTTGTTGAGTAAGCGGTAGTCTATTATTGGTCGAAGACTTTTGTCCTTGTTCTTTACAAAAAACATGCCAGCACCTGCTGGAGAGGTGGAGGGCCTTATGATGCCTTTTCGTAAGTTATCTTCTAGATATGTCTTTAGTTCTTGGAGTTCTGGCTCAGAAAGAGGAGGTTTTGTTGCAATAGGAGGACTGGAAATCCAATTTAGAGTCATGCCAGGATATAGTTGGTCAATGGAGCCGTAACCAGGTGATTCCAAGTATTACGAGGTAGAGGGGAGAAGGTATGATATCAAATACAATATGTTCTGTGTGCCCAGAAGTAGTGGTCATCAGTATGGGTATTGCATGGTGGGTGATGGGTCCACTGGCAATGCAAGATCCATCAATCACTCTGAGTGATATAGAATTTGATTTTTTTTATAGTAGGTATTTTATTCCTTCTAACGAGTTCTGAATCAATGAAATTTCCGCAAGCTCTGGAATCAAGGATAGGGTTAAGTTGTAGATTGTTTTGATCCAACTGAAAAGATGCTGAAAGAGTAAGGTAAGTAGGAGAAGTCGTATGCACAGAGAAACAATGAGCTTCCAGAGTGTTCTTACAAGAGTGCGTCCTTCTCAAGGAAGGGCATGTCCCGGCATCGTGTTCTTTGGTTTAAGCATAAAGAGGAGATTGCAGGAATTTTTAAATTCACAATACTGTGACCTATCGCTGAAAAATCTTTCAGGGGGACTGACGGCTGGTTCTGGGTTGTCAGGGGGTACATTACGTGCAGCCGACAGGTTAGGCACTGCAGCTTTAGGATTCCGATTCTCTGTGTGTAAATCTTGTAATTGCTTAGTGAGTATATCAACTCTTTGAGTGAGGGCCTCTAAATATGATGCCATCTCTGAATGCTGCATATTATTATATGTATATCTTTTTTTTAATTTTTTTTTATATATTTATTTACTTATTTAAAAAAATATATAAATATATATATATATATATATATATATATATATATATATATATATATATACAAAAATGGGCTTGGTTATCTATCACACCTTGAATGTGCTAGCAAAAGGAGACCTGAAATTCCTGCATATGAATGTATGTATGTATGTATGAAGGTATTTAAATACACACCAGAAACAGTTAGAACAAAAGGTGTATTTGTATGCAGGAAAAAAAACTGGAAAGGATTTATAGGAGAAATGACTTTCCACGTTTCCTCTGCAATTTAGTATAGTCGAGTAGCTGGATTAGAATTATCCCCCAAACAGAGGAATGTAGTGGACACAGCTGAGGAAGTCCCAGGTTCAGATATAGTTAAATATATATCAGCAAAAAGATATATAAAGTTATACAGTTTATCAGCAGTAACAGTTGGTGAGAATATTTGTAATGGATGCACAATGTTAAGCAGAATGACAGCATCAGCAGTTGATAAGGAGGTTTGTAAAGGCAACACAATGTTTTGCAGGTAATCAGTAGCAGCTGAATAGGAGGTTAGGAAATGACTGCACACTAAGAGTATACAAATTAGAAGTGCTGGTTTAGAAACGCTGAAATAAGTGTACCTGAATCCGGATACAAGAAGCTGGAATAGAGAGCAGAAGCGGTAGCGCTACCGGATAGATGATCTCAGGCAGAGACAATCCAGAAAGGAAATGCAAGAGGAAATCCAAATTAAAACAGCATGATGATTAGCAACAGGCTTCTGGAAAAACAAACACACACAAGCTTGAATGATAACCAAGCACCTCCCATATGGAACAGGTGCCTTTTATAGGATGCTGACATCATAGAGAGGAAGAGAAGGAGACTAATTAAAGGTACAGACATAATAACCATATGTGTGACACAGCCATGGGTACGACATGTGCACCCACATATGCTAATCTTTTCCTAGGGTGGTGGGAGAAAGAAATGGTTTTTACTGATAGTAATGCCACATATATGCAACAAATACCATTATGGATTTGTTACATTGACGATATCCTCTTCATCTGGGAAGGCTGAAAAACAGACCTAGACTCATTTCTAACCAAACTTAATTTGAACAACATTAATGTCAAGCTGACATATGATTGCAGCCTATAAGACATAAGTTTCTTAGATCTTAAAATATCCAAGGATGTGAATGGTAATTTAAAGCGACAGTCAAGTCCAAAACAAACTTTCATGTTTCAAATAGGGCATGTAATTTTAAACAACTTTCCAATTTACTTTTATCACCAATTTTGCTTTGTTCTCTTGGTATTCTTAGTTGAAAGCTAAACCTAGGAGGGTCATATGCTAATTTCTTAGACCTTGAAGTCCGCCTCTAATCTAAACGCATTTTGATAGTTTTTCACCACTAGAGGGCATTAGTTCACGTGTTTCATATAGATAACATTGAGCTCAGGCATGTGAATTTACCATGGAGACAGCTCTGATTGGCTAAAATGCAAGTCTGTCGGGGGCAGTCTGCTGAGGCTTAGATACAAGGTAATTACAGAGGTAAAATGTGTATAATTATAACTGTGTTGGTTATTCAAAACTGGGGACTTGGTAATTAAGGGATTATCTATCTTTTAAAACAACAAAAATTTTGGTGTTGACTGTCCCTAGAGACAAGACTCAAAGCTAGAGGATACAGTAACAGAAGTTTAAAAAGAGCTAAACATAGAGCTCTGTATACCTCCAGGAAGGAATTGTTATATTCAAAATCTAAGAAAACGGATGAGCAAACAAGACTTATAACTACTTTCAATTCACAAATAAAGGATGTTACCAGTATCATACACAAATCATGGGGTATTCTCCAAAATGATCCAGATTTGAATAAAAGTCTGGGAGATAGGATATCTATCTGTTATAGGAGACCAAGAAACGTTAAAGACCAATTGGTCCAAAGCGATTTTGTTGCGAAAAAAATCCAAAGTTACTTACCCTGGCAATTATCCATGCAGAAATTGCACTTATTGCTCTCATGCCATCCAAACCAGCCAAATCACAGATAGCTTTGGGAAGGTACATAAAATAAGACAACATATCACATGTAACACTTGTGACGTTATATACTCATTGAAATGTAATTGTGATTTATATTATGTTGGCATGACCACCCGACCACTAAAGAGGAGAGTGGGCGAACATATGAGCAATATAAGAAACACTGAATCAGATCTACATAGAGGGGAAAAGATTACTCAAGTAGCTAAACATTTTCTCCAAAAACGTAGGTCCAACACTGTGATATACCTTTAAGGTATATCCCCACCCACGTATGGATCCTCCCTATTTAAGGGAGCTCATTGCAGTCATTCCTTGCCTGAAAATTCTTGTTACATAACAAGTGTTTCCACTTTATTTTTCTTCAGGTCTAACCTTCGTGATACTTGTTATTTTGTGCTGTTCCTGATTACATCTACAGTCCCTTTGAATTCTCTCTCTCTCTGCACTGGGCGTTCTATTTGTCTCAAGTCCCATTGCCCATATCACGCAACTGCCGGATCTACTTTCTCAGCGTCCGGGAAGCAAGACGCACTTACACACGGAAGCATTCAGCTACTGAACGGACATCAGGAGTCCTATCCCCACGCTAACTTTTGGTAATGTACTGAACACTGCTCATTCCGGTATCGTATATTACATTACTTATGCCTGATCTTCATTGTCCAGTTTGTCCTGCTTAACATAGAGTTATTCCTACAATTGATTACCTGCAAAAGGGGAGATATCTGCTTGTCTGAACTTTGTATATATTTTAGTGTGAGTGTGTGAGTGCGTGATTATCTGTAGCGATATTACTACTATCAGCCAGCCTCAATTCAATTCTAAAAGCTTGTTCTATTAATTAAGTAGAACTCCTTCCTAACCTTATTTTAGAAGAATTGAACTTATTATTGTTCTTAATAAGTGTTTGCATAAAACATTCATAAATTGCCTCACCTTGTCTATTCAGGTAACATTATCATTGCTGCCTGGCTGGTACATAAAAGAGCCACAAAAACCTATTACTACATACAAAAGTTTCGTAAAATAAACCTCAACTGCTAAGTATCACATCATTTTCAGGCCATAAATAAGAGGTTTATTTTGCACTTCATTGAAAAATGGACCCAAATGAAATAAAAAATGAATTTACTAATGTATACCAAAAATTAGATTACCTGGCCAGGGGGCTAACTGAAGTGCAAGCAGAAAACACTGATTTAAAAGCCTTAATTAAGGACTGCATGTCCCCAAAGAGTACAGAAGTTCCAGAACCACATATACAATACCCCTAACCCTTTACAGGTAAACGCAATGAGTTTAGGGACTTCAAGAACGCATGTAATTTACTTTTCTCTTTAAGACTTTGTACGTACCATTCTGAGAGGATCAAGGTATGTACAACTATTTCCTTTCTACAAGGGGAACCCAGATCCTGGGCCAATAGGTTTTTTCAGAATAACAACCCCATTTTGGACTCATTGCAGGATTTCTTTATAGCAATAATGAATCTTTATGAAGATTCTAACACCCAAATAAACGCTGAGACTAGACTACGCTCTTTAAAACAGAGCAAAAGAACTGTTGAGGAATATACTACTGAATTCCAGATGTAGGCAGAGGATTCACAATGGAATGAGATAAGTCTTAAGAAACAATTTCATCTAGGACTTTCAGAAACACTGAAAGACGAATTATCACGCCTGGAGATTCCTGACAGTCTTACCTCTCTCAAAAAATTGAGTACCGCACTCGACAGAAGACTCAGAGAAAGGAGGGCAGAAAGAGCATCCTATGACACCATGCCCAAGCGATCCTACATGTATACACCAAGTCAAGAGAGAGCACCTACCAACCCCACACCTATGGAAATAGGTGTTATTAAAGGTCCTCTCACACCAGAGGAAGAAAACAGAAGAAGAATAGAGAATCTATGCCTTTATTGTGCTCACAAGGAACACACAGTCTCCTCATGTCCCCTGCTACAAAAACAGAAGAAGGGTAATCCATCTAACAGTGATTATATATACAGCATAGCAAAGATTACCCAAATGACTTTACCTCTTTCTTTACAGTGGGATCAGAGAAACGTCCAATCTAAGGCATTAATTGATACAGGGGCATCTGGAAATTATATTGACGCCACCTTTGTTGAAAACAATAAAATACCAATTGTGTGCAAGAAAAAATGTTTTTGTTAAATTAATAGATGGTTCACTTATACAACAGGGACCCATTACACACCACACTATACCCTTACTTATCTCCACTGATAAAGGACATACTGAATATCTTACTTTTGACTTAATCCCCATATCCATGCACTCAATTATTTTGGGCTATTCTTGGTTACAGAAACACAATCCTACTATAGATTGGTCACTGTCTGACTGAACACTAAACTCTTCCTATTGTTTAAAGACTTGTTACCCCCATTACCCCATAGCAACACTTGAGAATGGAGTACCCAGTCCTTATCAGGATCTGGCAGAGGTATTTGAAAGAGGCTGAGAGTCTTCCTCCTCACAGAGAATTTGACTGTCCAATTGACATAATACCTGGATCACAAATTCCACATGGAAAGATATACCCTCTCTCCCAAAATGAATTAACTTATGTAAGATCTTATTTAGACGAAAACCTGCGCAAGGGTTTTATTTCCCATTCAACATCTCCAGCAGCAGCAGGTATGTTTCTTTTCAGAAACAAGATTGGAACTATACGTCCTATAATAGATTACAGAGCCTTGAACAACATTACAATAAAAAATAGATACCCTTTGCCCGTAATACCCGAACTCCTCGAACGCCTTAACGGCGCCACAATATATTCAAAATTAGACCTAAAAGAGGCATATAAATTGATTAGAATGAAACAGGGTGACAAATGGAAGACCGCATTCAGAACTCGATACGGTCTTTTTCAATATAACGTTATACCATTCGGTTTATATAATGCCCCGGCAACGTTTCAGCATTTTATTAATGAATTTTTTCATGATTTAATAGATATATGTGTCATCATATATCTAGATGATATTTTAATTTTTCCAAGACCCCACAAGAACACGAAAAATACGCTCGCTGGGTTCTTGCAAGACTAAAAGAACACAAACTCTGCTAAACTAGAAAAATGCTTCTTTCATGTGAATGAGATTAAATTCTTAGGTTACATTATCACCCCGAATAAGATTCAAATGGATCCGGAAAAAAATTCTGCGATATTAAATTGGCCTGTACCAACTTCAGTAAGAACCTTACAGAGGTTCATTAGTTTCGCGAATTTTTACAGAAAATGTATTAAAAATTTCTCCACTATTGGGATACCTCTAACACAACTAACAAGTAAGAAACAAAGATTTAAATGGACTGATACAGCTCAAACAGCTTTCAACATTTTAAAACACCATTTTACTACCGCACCAGTACTAACTATGCCTGACTTTGACTTACAGTTTATTCTGGAGGTAGACGCCTCCAATTCAGGAATAGGTGCGATCTTATCACAACAGAATAAGGATAAGACAGAAACGCATCCTATAGCTTACTACTCAAGAATGCTCAGAACTGCTGAAAACAATTACAGTGTTGGAGACAAAGAACTCTTGGCAATAAAATGTTCCCTAGAACATTGGAGACATCTTTTGGAAGTAACTAGAGATCTGTTTATGATCTATACAGATCATAAAAATCTTAAAAAGAACAAAACACTGACATCACGGCAAGCACGCTGGTCCCTCTTTTTGGACCAATTTAATTTTCTTATTACTTATAGAGCTGGAAGTCAGAATACCAAAGCAGATGCTCTATCAAGACTATATGAAACCTCCTATCAAGAAATCCTAGATCCGATTATACCACAAGAAAAATTTATAGGGATGCTTACATCCATAGAAGAGGAGGTACTGAAAGCCTTAAAAAAGGAACCTCTACAACCATGTACTTGTAGGGAAGACCCTACCACTGGACTCTTCTATCATAATGAAAAATTCTATATACCAGAGATACTTAGAAAAACTATTCTCATGCATACCCATGATGGAACATTATCAGGACATCCGGGCATACAAAAAACTATTGAATTAGCAAGAAGGTATTTTTGGTGGCCACATATAGACCAAACTATATATGATTATGTATCTACCTGTGATACATGCGCAAGGAACAAGTTAGAACATAAAAGACTGATAGGTCTCTTAACCCCTCTGCCTTTTCCTGATAAGCTATGGTGTACCATATCTATGGACTTTATAGTTGAGTTACCAAACTCACAACATTACAACACTGTACTTGTGGTAGTAGACCATTTAACAAGATTAGCTCATTTCATACCACTAAAAGGGCTTCCCACTGCTTTAACAGCCAAAGTATTTTTTAGAGTATATTGTACGGTTACATGGACTACCCACCATCATAATTACTGACCATGGTACACAGTTTACCTCGGCCTTTTGGAGGTTATTATGTAAATTAATAAAAGTTGACTCTAGGTATTCCACAGCTTTTCACCCCCAAACTAACGGGTTGACAGAAAGACTGAACCAAACCCTAGAACAATATCTAAGATGCTATATAACTCATCTACAAGATGATTGGGTGACCTACCTTTCAATGGCAGAGTTCTCCTACAACAACTCAACATCTACATCAACCAATATGACACCCTTTTTTGCTACATACGGATACCATCCAAATACCATAACCCTATCTAACAAAGTAGTAAATTCACCTAGTGCCATAGACTTCTTGGCTAAATTACAAGAAAGACTAGATATTCTTAAAAATCATCTCTCGGATGCAAAAGAGAACCAGAAACTCTTTTATGACCAACGTCATAGAATAAGCCCACAATATAAAATTGGAGATCAGGTACTATTATCAATAAAGAATCTAAGGTTACATGTGCCTTGTAAAAAATTGGCTAATCAATTCCTAGGTCCCTTCACTATAGATAAAGTTATCAATTTGAATGCCTTGAGACTTAATCTACCTAAAGACTATAAGATCCATCCTACATTTCATGTGTCATTGTTAAAACCCTATACATTCGTTCCTCAGAACCTTAACCAGACTCAACCACCACCTGTTGTGATTGATAATCAAGAAGAATTTGAGGTAGAAGCTATTCTGGACTCTAGGATACATTGACATAAACTTGAATACTTGATCAAATGAAAAGGTTATGGACCGGAGGAAAATTCCTGGCAACTACATACTGAGGTACATGCTCCTCGCTTGTTACTCTCTTTTCACCGATGATACCCACTCAAACCCCATCTGGAATCCCCGGAGGTGATTCCTTGAGGAGGGGGAAATGTGATATACCTTTAAGGTATATCCCCACCCACGTATGGATCCTCCCTATTTAAGGGAGCTCATTGCAGTCATTCCTTGCCTGAAAATTGAAGAACTACCTTCTTGTTACATAACAAGTGTTTCCACTTTATTTTTCTTCAGGTCTAACCTTCATGATACTTGTTATTTTGTGCCATTCCTGATTACATCTACAGTCCCTTTGAATTCTCTCTCTCTCTGCACTGGGCGTTCTATTTTTCTCAAGTCCCATTGCCCATATCACGCAACCGCCGGATCTACTTTCTCCACGCCTCGGAAGCAAGACACACTCACACACGAAAGCCTTCAGCTACTAAATGGACATCAGGAGTCCTATCCCCATGCTAACTTTTGGTAATGTACTGAACACTGCTCATTCCGGTATTGTATATTACATTACTTATGCCTGATCTTCATTGTCCAGTTTGTTCTGCTTAACATAGAGTTATTCCTACAATTGATTACCTGCAAAAGGGGAGATATCTGCTTGTCTGAACTTTGTATATATTTTAGTGTGAGTGTGTGAGTGCGTGAAGAACCGGAGTTTCTGATTACTGAGATTATCTGTAGCGATATTACTACTATCAGACAGCCTCAATTCAATACTAAAAGCTTGTTCTATTAATTAAGTAGAACTCCTTCCTAACCTTATTTTGGACAAATTGAACTTATTATTGTTCTTAATAAGTGTTTGCATAAAACATTCATAAATTGCCCCACCTTGTCTATTCAGGTAACATTATCATTGCTGCCTGGCTGGTACATAAAAGAGCCACAAAAACCTATTACTACATACAAAGGTTTTGTAAAATAAACCTCAACTGCTAAGTATCACAAACACAGATGCTCTTTCGTATTTTGCTCTAGAGAAAATTTCACTTGGCATTAGAGGTGGTGATTTAGAACATGCATTACTACAATCAGAGTGCAAATGGATTTATCTTTTAAATACTGTCAATCCCAATGGATTAATTATTACGTATTTATACCCAAATAAATATTAAATATTTATCTCAGCATAATTATAACAATATTTAATTATTCTAACAGTCCAACTAATTTCAATCAGACTATCAGTGATGCTATATATACTGTATAACAGTACATCTCAGTATTAATAGATTGAACCATTTTTTATTTTCAGCATATCGGGTTCTTCTTTCCCTCACATATACTGTTACATTTTCATCACGTATCTATATAAATCATTTTCTCAGAATCTTCTAGTTTCATGTTTCTTTCAGCATATCGGGTTCTTCTTTAAATTTCCCTCACATATACTGTTACATTTTGCTTTTTCATCGCGTATCTATATAAATCATTTTCTCAGAATCTTCTAGTTTCATGTTTCTTTCAGCATATCGGGTTCTTCTTTAAATTTCCCTCACATAGGCCTAGATTTGGAGTTTGGCGGTAGCCGTGAAAACCAGCGTTAGAGGCTCCTAACGCTGGTTTTAGGATACCGCCGGTATTTGGAGTCAGTCAAAAAAGGGTCTAACGCTCACTTTTCAGCCGCAAATTTTCCATACCGCAGATCCCCTTACGTCAATTGCGTATCCTATCTTTTCAATGGGATCTTTCTAACTCCGGTATTTAGAGTCGTGGCTGAAGTGAGCGTTAGAAATCTAATGACAAAACTCCAGCCGCAGAAAAAAGTCAGTAGTTAAGAGCTTTCTGGGCTAACGCCGGTTTATAAAGCTCTTAACTACTGTGCTCTAAAGTACACTAACACCCATAAACTACCTATGTACCCCTAAACCGAGGCCCCCCCCACATCGCCGACACTCGATTAAATTTTTTTAACCCCTAATCTGCCGACCGCCACCTACGTTATCCTTATGTACCCCTAATCTGCTGCCCCTAACACCGCCGACCCCTATATTATATTTATTAACCCCTAATCTGCCCCCCACAACGTCGCCGCCAGCTACCTACACTTATTAACCCCTAATCTGCCGTCCACACGCCGCCAGCTACATTATAGCTATGTACCCCTAATCTGCTGCCCTAACATCGCCGACCCCTATATTATATTTATTAACCCCTAACCTGCCCCCCACAACGTCGCCGCCACCTACCTACAATAATTAACCCCTAATCTGCCGACCGCAAAGAGCCGCCACCTACATTATAGCTATGTACCTTTAATCTGCTGCCCCTAACACTGCCGACCCCTATATTATATTTATTAACCCCTAATCTGCCCTCCCTAACATCGCCGACACCTAACTTCAATTATTAACCCCTAATCTGCCGACCGATTCTCGCCGCTATTCTAATAAATGTATTAACCCCTAAAGCTAAGTCTAACCCTAACACTAACACCCCCCTAAGTTAAATATAATTTAAATCTAACAAATTAAATTAACTCTTATTAAATAAATTATTCCTATTTAAAACTAAATACTTACCTGTAAAATAAACCCTAATATAGCTACAATATAAATCATAATTATATTATAGCTATTTTAGGATTTATATTTATTTTACAGGTAACTTTGTATTTATTTTAACCAGGTACAATAGCTATTAAATAGTTAAGAACTATTTAATAGCTAAAATAGTTAAAATAATTACAAAATTACCTGTAAAATAAATCCTAACCTAAGTTACAATTAAACCTAACACTACACGATCAATAAATAAATTAAATAAAATACCTACAATTACCTACAATTAAACCTTACACTACACTATCAATAAATTAATTAAATACAATACCTACAAATAACTACAATGAAATAAACTAAACTAAAGTACAAAAAATAAAAAAGAACTAAGTTACAAAAAATAAAAAAATATTTACAAACATAAGAAAAATATTACAACAATATTAAACTAATTACACCTACTCTAAGCCCCCTAATAAAATAACAAAGCCCCCCAAAATAAAAAATGCCCTACCCTATTCTAAATTACAAAAGTTCAAAGCTCTTTTACCTTACCAGCCCTGAACAGGGCCCTTTGCGGGGCATGCCCCAAAGAATTCAGCTCTTTTGCCTTGAAAAAACACACATACAATACCCCCCCCAACATTACAACCCACCACCCACATACCCCTAATCTAACCCAAACCCCCCTTAAATAAACCTAACACTAAGCCCCTGAAGATCTTCCTACCTTGTCTTCAACTCACCGGGTATCACACACTGATCCGTCCTGGCTCCGATATCTTCATCTAAGCCCAAGCAGGGGCTAGACATCCATCATCCGACGGCTGAAGAAGTCCAGAAGAGGCTCCAAAGTCTTCATCCTATCCAGGAAGAAGAGTAGATCCGGACCGGCAACCATCTTCTTCCAAGCGGCATCTTCTATCTTCATCCTATGAGGACCGGCTCCATCTTGAAGACCTCCACCGCGGACCCATCTTCTTCCGACGACGACTTCCCGACGAATGACGGCTCCTTTAAGGGATGTCATCCAAGATGGTGTCCCTCGAATTCCGATTGGCTGATAGGATTCTATCAGCCAATCGGAATTAAGGTAGGAAAATTCTGATTGGCTGATGGAATCAGCCAATCAGAATCAAGTTCAATCCGATTGGCTGATCCGATCAGCCAATCAGATTGCGATCGCATTCTATTGGCTGATCGGAACAGCATATCGGGTTCTTCTTTCCCTCACATATACTGTTACATTTTCATCCCGTATCTATATAAATCATTTTCTCAGAATCTTCTAGTTTCATGTTTCTTTCAGCATATCGGGTTCTTCTTTCCCTCACATATACTGTTACATTTTCATCCCGTATCTATATAAATCATTTTCTCAGAATCTTCTAGTTTCATGTTTCTTTCAGCATATCGGGTTCTTCTTTCCCTCACATATACTGTTACATTTTCATCCCGTATCTATATAAATCATTTTCTCAGAATCTTCTAGTTTCATGTTTCTTTCAGCATATCGGGTTCTTCTTTCCCTCACATATACTGTTACATTTTCATCCCGTATCTATATAAATCATTTTCTCAGAATCTTCTAGGTTCATGTTTATTTCAGCATATTGGGTTCTTCTTTCCCTCACATATACTGTTACATTTTCATCCCGTATCTATATAAATCATTTTCTCAGAATCTTCTAGTTTCATGTTTCTTTCAGCATATCGGGTTCTTCTTTCCCTCACATATAGTGTTACATTTTCATCCCGTATCTATATAAATCATTTTCTCAAAATCTTCTAGTTTCATGTTTCTTTCAGCATATCGGGTTCTTCTTTCCCTCACATATACTGTTACATTTTCATCCCGTATTTATATAAATCATTTTCTCACAATCTTCTAGTTTCATGTTTCTTTCAGCATATCGGGTTCTTCTTTCCCTCACATATACTGTTACATTTTCATCCCGTATCTATATAAATCATTTTCTCAGAATCTTCTAGTTTCATGTTTCTTTCAGCATATCGGGTTCTTCTTTCCCTCACATATACTGTTACATTTTCATCCCGTATCTATATAAATTATTTTCTCACAATCTTCTAGTTTCATGTTTCTTTCAGCATATCGGGTTCTTCTTTCCCTCACATATACTGTTACATTTTCATCCCGTATCTATATAAATCATTTTCTCAGAATCTTCTAGTTTCATGTTTCTTTCAGCATATCGGGTTCTTCTTTCCCTCACATATACTGTTACATTTTCATCCCGTATCTATATAAATCATTTTCTCAGAATCTTCTAGTTTCATGTTTCTTTCAGCATATTGGGTTCTTCTTTCCCTCACATATACTGTTACATTTTCATCCCGTATTTATATAAATCATTTTCTCACAATCTTCTAGTTTCATGTTTCTTTCAGCATATCGGGTTCTTCTTTCCCTCACATATACTGTTACATTTTCATCCCGTATCTATATAAATCATTTTCTCACAATCTTCTAGTTTCATGTTTCTTTCAGCATATCGGGTTCTTCTTTCCCTCACATATACTGTTACATTTTCATCCCGTATCTATATAAATCATTTTCTCACAATCTTCTAGTTTCATGTTTCTTTCAGCATATCGGGTTCTTCTTTCCCTCACATATACTGTTACATTTTCATCCCGTATCTATATAAATCATTTTCTCAGAATCTTCTAGGTTCATGTTTCTTTCAGCATATTGGGTTCTTCTTTCCCTCACATATACTGTTACATTTTCATCCCGTATCTATATAAATCATTTTCTCAGAATCTTCTAGTTTCATGTTTCTTTCAGCATATCGGGTTCTTCTTTCCCTCACATATACTGTTACATTTTCATCCCGTATCTATATAAATCATTTTCTCAAAATCTTCTAGTTTCATGTTTCTTTCAGCATATCAGGTTCTTCTTTCCCTCACATATACTGTTACATTTTCATCCCGTATCTATATAAATCATTTTCTCAGAATCTTCTAGTTTCATGTTTCTTTCAGCATATCAGGTTCTTCTTTCCCTCACATATACTGTTACATTTTCATTCCGTATCTATATAAATCATTTTCTCAGAATCTTCTAGGTTCATGTTTCTTTCAGCATATCGGGTTCTTCTTTCCCTCACATATACTGTTACATTTTCATCCTGTATCTATATAAATCATTTTCTCAGAATCTTCTAGTTTCATGTTTCTTTCAGCATATCGGGTTCTTCTTTAAATTTCCCTCACATATACTGTTACATTTTCATCACGTATCTATATAAATCATTTTCTCAGAATCTTCTAGTTTCATGTTTCTTTCAGCATATCGGGTTCTTCTTTGAATTTCCCTCACATATACTGTTACATTTTCATCACGTATCTATATAAATCATTTTCTCAGAATCTTCTAGTTTCATGTTTCTTTCAGCATATCGGGTTCTTCTTTCCCTCACATATACTGTTACATTTTCATCCCGTATCTATATAAATCATTTTCTCAGAATCTTCTAGTTTCATGTTTCTTTCAGCATATCGGGTTCTTCTTTCCCTCACATATACTGTTACTTTTTCATCCCGTATCTATAAAAATCATTTTCTCAGAATCTTCTAGTTTCATGTTTCTTTCAGCATATCGGGTTCTTCTTTCCCTCACATATACTGTTACATTTTCATCACGTATCTATATAAATCATTTTCTCAGAATCTTCTAGTTTCATGTTTCTTTCAGCATATCGGGTTCTTCTTTCCCTCACATATACTGTTACATTTTCATCACGTATCTATATAAATCATTTTCTCAGAATCTTCTAGTTTCATGTTTCTTTCAGCATATCGGGTTCTTCTTTCCCTCACATATACTGTTACATTTTCATCACGTATCTATATAAATCATTTTCTCAGAATCTTCTAGTTTCATGTTTCTTTCAGCATATCGGGTTCTTCTTTCCCTCACTTCGGGGGGTAGGTATCAAGCCGTCAACCTCAAATACGCTGGAATTCCGCAGAGTATTTGTGGCGAGGCTGATACGCCTTAGTTATCAAAGGCTGGAGACCGGCAAAAGTAGAATTTTGTGACGTAAGCATCGATCCGCCGGACTCCGTCCGACACAGATCGATTCTTACGTCACTCCAGATGTTCCGCACACAAGTGCGGCACATTCTCACTACTTTTGCTAGTTATCAAAAAACTAGCAGGTATGCTCGGCACTTTTACGGCCCAGCGTACCTGGTTTTCAATCCGCCACCCCTGGAGGCGGCCGATCCCATAGGAATCAATGGGAGTCTGACCATAGCGAAAGTACAAGTTCACTGCTGACAGACATCCCATTGATTCCTATGGGAGCTGTCTACACCTAACACCCTAACATGTACCCCGAGTCTAAACACCGCTAATCTGACCCCCCCTACACCGCCGCAACTAAATAAAGTTATTACCCCCTAAACCGCCGCTCCCGGAGCCCACCGCAAGCTACTCTATACATATTAACCCCTAAACCGCCGCTCCCGGAGCCCACCGCAACTATAATAAATGTATTAACCCCTGAACCCGCCGCAACCTATATTAAACCTATTAACACCTATTAACCCCTATCCTAATCTGCCCCCCCTACACCGTCGCCACCTATAATAAATTTATTAACCCCTATCCTGCCCCCCACTACGCCGCCGCCACTGTCATAAAATTATTAACCCCTAAACCTAAGTCTAACCCTAACGCCCCCCTAACTTAAATATTAATTAAATAAATCTAAATAAATTAACTCTTATTAAGTAAATGAATCCTATTTAAAACTAAATACTTACCTTTAAAATAAACCCTAATATAGCTACAATATAAATAATAATTATATTCTAGCTATCTTAGGATTTATTTTTATTTTACAGGTACCTTTCAATTTATTTTAACCATGTACAATAACTATTAAATAGTTATTAACTATTTAATAGCTTACCTAGCTAAAATAAAGAGAAATGTACCTGTGAAATAAATCCTAACCTAAGTTACAATTACACCTAACACTACACTATACTTTAATAAATTATTCCTATTTAAAAATAAATACTTACCTGTAAAATAAACCCTAAGATAGCTACAATATAATTAATAATTATATTATAGCTATCTTAGGATTTATATTTATTTTACAGGTAACTTTGTATTTATTTTAGCTAGTTAGAATAGTTATTAAATAGTTATTAACTATTTAATAACTACATAGCTAAAAGAAATACAAAATTACCTATAAAATAAATCCGAACTTAAGTTACAATTAAACCTAATACTACACTATCATTAAATTAATTAAATAAATTAACTACAAATAACTACAATTAAATACAATTACATAAACTAACTAAAGTACAAAAAATAAAAAAAGCTAAGTTACAAAAAATAAAAAAATAAGTTACAAACATGTTACAAATATTACAACAATTTTAAGCTACTTACACCTAATCTAAGCCCCCTAATAAAATAACAACCCCCCGCAAAATAAAAAAATGCCCTACCCTATTCTAAATTAAATAAATTTCAAAGCTCTTTTACCTTACCAGCCCTTAAAAGGGCCATTTGTGGGGGCATGCCCCAAAGAAAACAGCTCTTTTGCCTGTAAAAGAAAAATACAACCCCCCCCAACATTAAAACCCACCACCCACATACCCCTAATCTAACCCAAACCCCCTTTACAAAAACCTAATACTAATCCCCTGAAGATCATCCTACCTTGAGTCGTCTTCACTCAGCCGAGCCACCGATGGAACTGAAGAGGACATCCGGAGCGGAAGAAGTTAATCCTCCAAGCGGCGCTGAAGAAATCTTCCATCCGATGAAGTCATCATCCAGGCGGCGCTGAAGAAAAGTCTTCGATCCGGCCGATGTCATCTTCAAAGAGGCGCTGAAGAGGTCTTCTATCCGGGCGAAGTCATCTTCCAAGCCGGGTCTTGAATCTTCCTTCCGCCGACGCGGAACCACCTTCTTCACCGACGGACTACGACGAATGACGGCTCCTTTAAGGGACGTCATCCAAGATGGCGTCCCCTCAATTCCGATTGGCTGATAGGATTCTATCAGCCAATCGGAATTAAGGTAGGAAAATCTGATTGGCTGATGGAATCAGCCAATCAGATTCAAGTTCAATCCGATTGGCTGATCCAATCAGCCAATCAGATTGAGCTCGCATTCTATTGGCTGATCGGAACAGCCAATAGAATGCGAGCTCAATCTGATTGGCTGATTCCATCAGCCAATCAGATTTTTCCTACCTTAATTCCGATTGGCTGATAGAATCCTATCAGCCAATCGGAATTGAGGGGACGCCATCTTGGATGACGTCCCTTAAAGGAGCCGTCATTCGTCGTAGTCCGTCGGTGAAGAAGGTGGTTCCGCGTCGGCGGAAGGAAGATTCAAGACCCGGCTTGGAAGATGACTTCATCGGATGGAAGATTTCTTCAGCGCCGCTTGGAGGATTAACTTCTTCCGCTCCGGATGTCCTCTTCAGTTCCATCGGTGGCTCGGCTGAGTGAAGACGACTCAAGGTAGGATGATCTTCAGGGGATTAGTGTTAGGTTTTTGTAAGGGGGGTTTGGGTTAGATTAGGGGTATGTGGGTGGTGGGTTTTAATGTTGGGGGGGTTGTATTTTTCTTTTACAGGCAAAAGAGCTGTTTTCTTTGGGGCATGCCCCCACAAATGGCCCTTTTAAGGGCTGGTAAGGTAAAAGAGCTTTGAAATGTATTTAATTTAGAATAGGGTAGGGCATTTTTTTATTTTGGGGGGTTGTTATTTTATTAGGGGGCTTAGATTAGGTGTAAGTAGCTTAAAATTGTTGTAATATTTGTAACATGTTTGTAACTTATTTTTTTATTTTTTGTAACTTAGCTTTTTTTATTTTTTGTACTTTAGTTAGTTTATGTAATTGTATTTAATTGTAGTTATTTGTAGTTAATTTATTTAATTAATTTAATGATAGTGTAGTATTAGGTTTAATTGTAACTTAAGTTCGGATTTATTTTACAGGTAATTTTGTATTTCTTTTAGCTATGTAGTTATTAAATAGTTAATAACTATTTAATAACTATTCTAACTAGCTAAAATAAATACAAAGTTACCTGTAAAATAAATATAAATCCTAAGATAGCTACAATATAATTATTAATTATATTGTAGCTATCTTAGGGTTTATTTTACAGGTAAGTATTTATTTTTAAATAGGAATAATTTATTAAAGTATAGTGTAGTGTTAGGTGTAATTGTAACTTAGGTTAGGATTTATTTCACAGGTACATTTCTCTTTATTTTAGCTAGGTAAGCTATTAAATAGTTAATAACTATTTAATAGTTATTGTACATGGTTAAAATAAATTAAAAGGTACCTGTAAAATAAAAATAAATCCTAAGATAGCTAGAATATAATTATTATTTATATTGTAGCTATATTAGGGTTTATTTTAAAGGTAAGTATTTAGTTTTAAATAGGATTCATTTACTTAATAAGAGTTAATTTATTTAGATTTATTTAATTAATATTTAAGTTAGGGGGGCGTTAGGGTTAGACTTAGGTTTAGGGGTTAATAATTTTATGACAGTGGCGGCGGCGTAGTGGGGGGCAGGATAGGGGTTAATAAATTTATTATAGGTGGCGACGGTGTAGGGGGGGCAGATTAGGGGTTAATAAATGTATTATAGGTGGCGACGGTGTGGGGGGGCAGGATAGGGGTTAATAGGTTTAATATAGGTTGCGGCGGGTTCATGGAGCGGCGGTTTAGGGGTTAAACTATTTATTTAGTTGCGGAGAGGTGCGGGATCAGCAGGATAGGGGTTAATAATTTTATTATAGAGGGCGACGGTATAGGGGGGGCAGGATAGGGGTTACTAGGTATACTGTAGGTGGCAGCGGTCTCCGGGAGCGGCGGTTTAGGGGTTAATACCTTTATAAGAGTTGCGGCAGGGTCTAGGAGCGGCGGTTTAGGGGTTAATACATTTTTAATAGTTGCGGCGGGGTCTAGGAGCGGCGGTTTAGGGGTTAGTAACTTTATTGAGTTGCGGGAGGCTCCGGGGGCGCCGGTATAGGGGGTAGAACAGTGTAGTTTAGTGTGAGTGCTTAGTGACAGGCTAGCAATAAAGCTGGGAAAAAGCCGAAGGGCAGCGAGATCGGATGAGTGATAACTGTCACAGTCCGCTGCTCATCGCCCCACGGCTTTTTGACAGCTTTATTTGATAACTTAGGCGTATTTTTTCAGGTCCGCGGCGGCGAAGGTAGGCGAGCTTAGGCGGGCGTATTGGGCCGGCGAAGCCAGAAAAGTAGACGGCTTGATAACTACCCCCCATATACTGTTACATTTTCATCCCGTATCTATATAAATCATTTTCTCAGAATCTTCTAGTTTCATGTTTCTTTCAGCATATCGGGTTCTTCTTTCCCTCACATATACTGTTACATTTTCATCCCGTATCTATATAAATCATTTTCTCAGAATCTTCTAGTTTCATGTTTCTTTCAGCATATCGGGTTCTTCTTTCCCTCACATATACTGTTACATTTTCATCCCTTATCTATATAAATCATTTTCTCAGAATCTTCTAGTTTCATGTTTCTTTCAGCATATCGGGTTCTTCTTTCCCTCACATATACTGTTACATTTTCATCCCGTATCTATATAAATCATTTTCTCAGAATCTTCTAGTTTCATGTTTCTTTCAGCATATCGGGTTCTTCTTTCCCTCACATATACTGTTACATTTTCATCCCGTATCTATATAAATCATTTTCTCAGAATCTTCTAGTTTCATGTTTCTTTCAGCATATCGGGTTCTTCTTTAAATTTCCCTCACATATACTGTTACATTTTCATCCTGTATCTATATAAATAATTTTCTCAGAATCTTCTAGTTTCATGTTTCTTTCAGCATATCGGGTTCTTCTTTCCCTCACATATACTGTTACATTTTCATCCCGTATCTATATAAATCATTTTCTCAGAATCTTCTAGTTTCATGTTTCTTTCAGCATATCGGGTTCTTCTTTCCCTCACATATACTGTTACATTTTCATCCCGTATCTATATAAATCATTTTCTCAAAATCTTCTAGTTTCATGTTTCTTTCAGCATATCGGGTTCTTCTTTCCCTCACATATACTGTTACATTTTCATCCCGTATCTATATAAATCATTTTCTCAGAATCTTCTAGTTTCATGTTTCTTTCAGCATATCGGGTTCTTCTTTCCCTCACATATACTGTTACATTTTCATCCCGTATCTATATAAATCATTTTCTCAGAATCTTCTAGTTTCATGTTTCTTTCAGCATATCGGGTTCTTCTTTCCCTCACATATACTGTTACATTTTCATCACGTATCTATATAAATAATTTTCTTAGAATCTTCTAGTTTCATGTTTCTTTCAGCATATCGGGTTCTTCTTTCCCTCACATATACTGTTACATTTTCATCCCGTATCTATATAAATCATTTTCTCAGAATCTTCTAGTTTCATGTTTCTTTCAGCATATCGGGTTCTTCTTTCCCTCACATATACTGTTACATTTTCATCCCGTATCTATATAAATCATTTTCTCAGAATCTTCTAGTTTCATGTTTCTTTCAGCATATCGGGTTCTTCTTTGAATTTCCCTCACATATACTGTTACATTTTCATCACGTATCTATATAAATCATTTTCTCAGAATCTTCTAGTTTCATGTTTCTTTCAGCATATCGGGTTCTTCTTTCCCTCACATATACTGTTACATTTTCATCCCGTATCTATATAAATCATTTTCTCACAATCTTCTAGGTTCATGTTTATTTCAGCATATCGGGTTCTTCTTTCCCTCACATATACTGTTACATTTTCATCACGTATCTATATAAATCATTTTCTCAGAATCTTCTAGTTTCATGTTTCTTTCAGCATATCGGGTTCTTCTTTCCCTCACATATACTGTTAAATTTTCATCCCGTATTTATATAAATCATTTTCTCACAATCTTCTAGTTTCATGTTTCTTTCAGCATATCGGGTTCTTCTTTCCCTCACATATACTGTTACATTTTCATCCCATATCTATATAAATCATTTTCTCAGAATCTTCTAGTTTCATGTTTCTTTCAGCATATCGGGTTCTTCTTTCCCTCACATATACTGTTACATTTTCATCCCGTATTTATATAAATCATTTTCTCACAATCTTCTAGTTTCATGTTTCTTTCAGCATATCGGGTTCTTCTTTCCCTCACATATACTGTTACATTTTCATCCCGTATCTATATAAATCATTTTCTCACAATCTTCTAGTTTCATGTTTCTTTCAGCATATCGGGTTCTTCTTTCCCTCACATATACTGTTACATTTTCATCCCGTATCTATATAAATCATTTTCTCAGAATCTTCTAGTTTCATGTTTCTTTCAGCATATCGGGTTCTTCTTTCCCTCACATATACTGTTACATTTTCATCACGTATCTATATAAATAATTTTCTTAGAATCTTCTAGTTTCATGTTTCTTTCAGCATATCGGGTTCTTCTTTCCCTCACATATAATGTTACATTTTCATCCCGTATCTATATAAATCATTTTCTCAGAATCTTCTAGTTTCATGTTTCTTTCAGCATATCGGGTTCTTCTTTCCCTCACATATACTGTTACATTTTCATCCTGTATCTATATAAATCATTTTCTCAGAATCTTCTAGTTTCATGTTTCTTTCAGCATATCGGGTTCTTCTTTCCCTCACATATACTGTTACATTTTCATCCCGTATCTATATAAATCATTTTCTCAGAATCTTCTAGTTTCATCTTTCTTTCAGCATATCGGGTTTTTCTTTCCCTCACATATAGTGTTACATTTTCATCCCGTATCTATATAAATCATTTTCTCAGAATCTTCTAGTTTCATGTTTCTTTCAGCATATCGGGTTCTTCTTTCCCTCACATATACTGTTACATTTTCATCCCGTATCTATATAAATCATTTTCTCAAAATCTTCTAGTTTCATGTTTCTTTCAGCATATCGGGTTCTTCTTTCCCTCACATATACTGTTACATTTTCATCCCGTATCTATATAAATCATTTTCTTAGAATCTTCTAGTTTCATGTTTCTTTCAGCATATCGGGTTCTTCTTTCCCTCACATATACTGTTACATTTTCATCACGTATCTATATAAATTATTTTCTCAGAATCTTCTAGTTTCATGTTTCTTTCAGCATATCGGGTTCTTCTTTCCCTCACATATACTGTTAAATTTTCATCCCGTATTTATATAAATCATTTTCTCACAATCTTCTAGTTTCATGTTTCTTTCAGCATATCGGGTTCTTCTTTCCCTCACATATACTGTTACATTTTCATCCCATATCTATATAAATCATTTTCTCAGAATCTTCTAGTTTCATGTTTCTTTCAGCATATCGGGTTCTTCTTTCCCTCACATATACTGTTACATTTTCATCCCGTATTTATATAAATCATTTTCTCACAATCTTCTAGTTTCATGTTTCTTTCAGCATATCGGGTTCTTCTTTCCCTCACATATACTGTTACATTTTCATCCCGTATCTATATAAATCATTTTCTCACAATCTTCTAGTTTCATGTTTCTTTCAGCATATCGGGTTCTTCTTTCCCTCACATATACTGTTACATTTTCATCCCGTATCTATATAAATCATTTTCTCAGAATCTTCTAGTTTCATGTTTCTTTCAGCATATCGGGTTCTTCTTTCCCTCACATATACTGTTACATTTTCATCACGTATCTATATAAATAATTTTCTTAGAATCTTCTAGTTTCATGTTTCTTTCAGCATATCGGGTTCTTCTTTCCCTCACATATACTGTTACATTTTCATCCCGTATCTATATAAATCATTTTCTCAGAATCTTCTAGTTTCATGTTTCTTTCAGCATATCGGGTTCTTCTTTCCCTCACATATACTGTTACATTTTCATCCCGTATCTATATAAATCATTTTCTCAGAATCTTCTAGTTTCATCTTTCTTTCAGCATATCGGGTTCTTCTTTCCCTCACATATAGTGTTACATTTTCATCCCGTATCTATATAAATCATTTTCTCAGAATCTTCTAGTTTCATGTTTCTTTCAGCATATCGGGTTCTTCTTTCCCTCACATATACTGTTACATTTTCATCCCGTATCTATATAAATCATTTTCTCAAAATCTTCTAGTTTCATGTTTCTTTCAGCATATCGGGTTCTTCTTTCCCTCACATATACTGTTACATTTTCATCCCGTATCTATATAAATCATTTTCTTAGAATCTTCTAGTTTCATGTTTCTTTCAGCATATCGGGTTCTTCTTTCCCTCACATATACTGTTACATTTTCATCCCGTATCTATATAAATCATTTTCTCAGAATCTTCTAGTTTCATGTTTCTTTCAGCATATCGGGTTCTTCTTTCCCTCACATATACTGTTACATTTTCATCCCGTATCTATATAAATCATTTTCTCAGAATCTTCTAGGTTCATGTTTCTTTCAGCATATCGGGTTCTTCTTTCCCTCACATATACTGTTACATTTTCATCCCGTATCTATATAAATCATTTTCTTAGAATCTTCTAGTTTCATGTTTCTTTCAGCATATCGGGTTCTTCTTTCCCTCACATATACTGTTACATTTTCATCCCGTATCTATATAAATCATTTTCTCAGAATCTTCTAGTTTCATGTTTCTTTCAGCATATCGGGTTCTTCTTTCCCTCACATATACTGTTACATTTTCATCCCGTATCTATATAAATCATTTTCTCAGAATCTTCTAGGTTCATGTTTCTTTCAGCATATCGGGTTCTTCTTTCCCTCACATATACTGTTACATTTTCATCCCGTATCTATATAAATCATTTTCTTAGAATCTTCTAGTTTCATGTTTCTTTCAGCATATCGGGTTCTTCTTTCCCTCACATATACTGTTACATTTTCATCCCGTATCTATATAAATCATTTTCTCAGAATCTTCTAGTTTCATGTTTCTTTCAGCATATCGGGTTCTTCTTTCCCTCACATATACTGTTACATTTTCATCACGTATCTATATAAATCATTTTCTCAGAATCTTCTAGTTTCATGTTTCTTTCAGCATATCGGGTTCTTCTTTCCCTCACATATACTGTTACATTTTCATCCCGTATCTATATAAATCATTTTCTCAGAATCTTCTAGTTTCATGTTTCTTTCAGCATATCGGGTTCTTCTTTCCCTCACATATACTGTTACATTTTCATCACGTATTTATATAAATCATTTTCTCAGAATCTTCTAGTTTCATGTTTCTTTCAGCATATCGGGTTCTTCTTTCCCTCACATATACTGTTACATTTTCATCACGTATCTATATAAATCATTTTCTCACAATCTTCTAGTTTCATGTTTCTTTCAGCATATCGGGTTCTTCTTTCCCTCACATATACTGTTACATTTTCATCCCTTATCTATATAAATCATTTTCTCAGAATCTTCTAGTTTCATGTTTCTTTCAGCATATCGGGTTCTTCTTTCCCTCACATATACTGTTACATTTTCATCCCGTATCTATATAAATCATTTTCTCAGAATCTTCTAGTTTCATGTTTCTTTCAGCATATCGGGTTCTTCTTTCCCTCACATATACTGTTACATTTTCATCCCGTATCTATATAAATCATTTTCTCAGAATCTTCTAGTTTCATGTTTCTTTCAGCATATCGGGTTCTTCTTTCCCTCACATATACTGTTACATTTTCATCCCTTATCTATATAAATCATTTTCTCAGAATCTTCTAGTTTCATGTTTCTTTCAGCATATCGGGTTCTTCTTTCCCTCACATATACTGTTACATTTTCATCCCGTATCTATATAAATCATTTTCTCAGAATCTTCTAGTTTCATGTTTCTTTCAGCACTCTAAACCTAACACAGTCTCACAAATCAGACACACAACTAGCATTATTTGGTTTTGATACATATAAAATTCTGTACAATGTTTCTTATCACAGGTCACCTGATGCACTTTGACTGCATTACTTTAGCGGCATACTTTCATGCCTCACTTGCATGTTTACACTGTTTTGGCCAATACCATAATGCATTTCTTGCGCACTTATGAGTAGCATACGTTTTTCACTCATTTTTAAGTTACACACTGCTATTCATTTTCTCCATTTGTATTTTTCCTTTTCTATAATGTTTTAAATTGTGCAATTTTTTTCACACTTATCACTACTAGGTATACTATATGCTCACTTTGCCAAATTAGCACAACATAAGATAGTAATCATACATAACAGCTGGAACACATATATTATCTGGATTAAAATGACGTAAACTATGTATTTAATACATATTCTAGATAACTTACGTTGAAGTTTAATTCTAACGCTAAAATGGTTTAGGTATGGATACAATTATGTGTACCTTGTAAAAATTTAAATCGATACGCTACAGATAAAAACAAGTTTTCTACAAACCGGACTGTTCAGCTAAGATCTCTGCAGCATTATAACATTTATATCTATTAAACATTATGATCTTCGCTTATCAACCGTAGAAAAGATGAGGCTAATATATCGCAATCAATGGGAAAGTATTTTATACATCACGATTCCAAAGATGTATTTAACAATATGTATACTGCAAATAATAAAATTATACACTAATATATAAATAGAATGATATTCTGTGAGCAAGCAGAATTACCTAGCCACTCTCGGTAAATCCCAGTAATTGCTCCCATTGGAAGCCATGATGACTAACAGCAATATTGACCAATGAGGTTTAAAGACACCAGTTCTGATTACTTTAAGATATATACTCAGCATTGACTTACAAGAGTGGTAAAAAGTAAACACTCTATTTATAAATATTGGATCAAACCTATTTCATTTTTGCTAGACTTTTCATTTACAAAATACCTGACAGAGAAATCATGATGATTGACAGTCATATGGTCCAATGATTCCAATGAATGACAAGGGTTTCTACCAATGAGAAAAAATCTCAGATAAATACCGTATTGTGTGTTTGTAGACATAAAACCATCACATTATACACAATTCACGCAGCTATTTTACACATTCTCATAGCTTCTCATAGCTACTCACAGAAGTGAGTGAGATTGCCCTTTGATACAGCCACCACGGCTAAATGCGTCAGTTGCATCCCCCTTTCCCTTCCCCTTTGCTTTTAACTGCTATGCCTACTTATATATTATAGGTAACTAACAGGTATTAAAAGGTAATCAAATACAATCTCTTTTGAGGGCTATCCCTCACTATAGCTTGGAATGCTAATCTAGCTTTATGGCTCCTTTTACATAAGCCTTGAGTTCTCATATAGATATTCTCACATATATACCTTATTACGTATTGGATTCCAAGGCATCACTTGGTAAATTAAATGGTATAGGTCTCTGGTATCTCTAGAGAAACAAGTATTCACTTATAGATATATATACGATTTATTAGCCGGTAAACTCAAAGGTATTAACGGTAAACTAAAAGGTATAGATCTCTGGTATCTCCAGACAAACAATTACTTAGTTATATATTTGATCCACTAGCCGGTAATTTCAAGGCACCAACAGTAAACTATAAGGTATAGATCTCTGGTATCTCCAGAGAAACAATTTCTTAGATATATATATGATCCAATAGCCGTAATTTCAAGGCACCAACGAAAAACCAAAAGGTATAGGTCTCTGTTATCTCCAGAGAAACAAGTATTCACTTATAGATATATATATATGATCTATTTGCCAGTTAACTTAAAGGTATTAATGGTAAACTAAGAGGTATAGGTCTCTGGTATCTCCAGAGACACTATTTCTTATATATATATATATATATATATATATATATATATATATATATATATATATATATATATATATAAAACACGGAAAGGGATTTCACTCTCAGACCGGACCGGGTACACATCCCATGACCATGTAACATGCTCAGCCCTTGGTGCTCACGGGCACTCACAGGAAGCTGTGCTGTCCCCAGAGTCACAGGCAGGTAACACCAGACAGGTCTGGGTGCAAGAACCATAGGGAAAATTACAAAACAAATTAATAGAACACACAGAGAAAACCCAACACTCACTTACAAGCTCTCAGCTAAGATTTAAAAGCAAAAATGGAAAGGTTAGTTACCGCATTTGGCCAAATGGGACAAGCCCATGTACCACATCAAGGTCCTTTCCAATACCTGGGACCCTAAAACAGCCACACAATGCAAGCTCTCAAATCCAAACAAACTGGGAACAAGGGAAGGGTGCACAGGCTTATGTAATCATCATTGACATATACAAAACACGGAAGGGGACTGCACTCTCATACCAGACTGGGTACACATCCCATATATATATATATCCATGCTCTATCAGTCGGTCACACATAGGTATCAACGGCAAACCTAAAGGCTTAGATCTCTGGTATTTTCAGAGAAATCACTATTAATCTTCACTTGGTAAATGAATAGGTATAGGTCCCTGCATTCTCAGATAGATTATTAACATATATATTTTATTTCTTAGCTGATACACTTATAGATATCAACGACACATAAAAAGTATAAGTCTCTGATATCTCCTGAGATATGACAACTCACTTATATATATATATATATATATATATGTTCATGTTCTAGTAGCTGACAATATAACAGGTATCAATGGTAAACCAACAGGTATAGGCCTCTGCTGATATTTTCTCTTTCTTTGATACCTATTATCTAGTGTAACCTGCATATTTAAGTTTTTTCCGATATCCAATTAGCACACAACCCAACCCCTCTGAGTCACGTAGTATTTAGGCATTATTTAGACCTTAGGGGTCTTGTGATCTTATTTGTTCCTATTTACTTACCTTGCCCAGCCTGAGTAGGCATATGCTACATTTTAATATGATGTGTATACCCTTTGTTTTTAACTAACTTAGTAAAAGTTAAGTTTTATAGTTTTTCATCCTTTCCTTTGATTCGATATTTCTATTTAACGTTCATGAGTGCTACATTTGTTCCTCAGTTCTCTACTGGTTTGTTTTGACTTAATGATCAGTACAAGCACCATCCCCTATTAAAGGGACAGTCTTGTCAAAATGAAACTTTCATTATTCAGACAGGGCATGACATTTTAAACAACTTTCCAATTGACTTTTACCATTCAATTTGCTTTGTTCCCTTGGTGGTATTTTTGAAAAGCTAAATCTAGGTAGGCTCAAACTGATTTCTAAACCGTTAAAACCTGCCTCTTAGCTCAGAGCATTTTGACAGTTTTTCACAGTTAGACAGTACTAGTTCATGTGTGTCATATAGATTAACATTGTGCTCACTCCCGTGGAGTTATTTAAGAGTCAGCACTAATTGGCTAAACTGCATGTCTGTCAAAAGCAATGAGATAAGGGGCAGTCTGCAGAGGCTTAGATACAAGGTAATCACAGAAAAAACATATATTAATATAACTGTGATGGTTATGCAAAACTGGGGAATGAGTGATAAAGGGATTATCTACCTTTTTTAAACAATAAACATTCTGGTGTAGACTGTCCCTTTAAGTAATCACATATATGGGAATGTTATTTAACTTTGAGTAGTGCCATTGGTATTTGCTTGATAAGGAAAAGGATTCTTCTCATAAGATTTTGCAGTATGCAAGTGGAGCACTAGTGATAGTCCAGGGTGTGCTATGAACATCGCAGGACCACACTAATATTAGTTGCAATTTGTAATTACAAGTCTATGGTATAACTGAATAACCACAGAATGTTTTGCATGGCCCTTTAGTGCACCCTATACCTTCAATGCATAGCTCAACTGTGCTAAACATCACTCATATTACAAGTTGAAAATGATGTGTTAGGTGACTTGAGACCTGAAGTAACGTGGTAGAGCTAGACTAAAAGTATACCAGGGAAATAGCACAGTCCTCTAGGGTATAAACGACACAGCTTTGATAAATTTAAACAGTCAGTTTTATTTTCACTCTGCAAGTGCAGATAACAGCAATTTGTGTTTATAACAGTTAAACACACTTGAGGGTTTGTGTCGTCTAGCTCCTCCAACAACCCTAACGGCCCGCACTATAGTGGCGCAAAAATGCGCCATATTTAATTCCCAAAGGGATCTGTAATAGAGCTTAACAATCACTACACTATTGGGCAAGACCTTCTACCTGCCTACATAAAGGAAGCCCCGCACAGAAGATAGTTAGACCTGCTAATATTTTAAATAAAAAACACTTCTGATAAATACCCTTGGGCCGAGTAGAGGAGACATTCCATAAGAGGCCTTGATCCCAACACCACACGTGGCCCACTTTCCTAGGCCCTGAGCTTATTAGGCTAAACTGCGACACACACTCTGAAACAAACAGTTCAATGGGATACAGCACCACAGTAACGATAAGTGTATGGGGTAAGCTGCAATCTCCCCAATAGACTCAATCTTGAAAAGGTAACACCAGCACTGGTATACTTGAAAAAACTTTATTAGGAGTTACATAAAAAGCAGCAATGTTTCGGGGGTTAACCCCTTAGTCATGCTAAGTGTACACAACATTTCATGATTCTTTTAAACCTATTTCGGCGCCAAAGGCTTCTGTGTAGAGAGTCAGCACTCCCTCTAGCTGTTACAAGTAATAAACTACTTCAATACTTGTGTGTACAATTTAAAAACAATGTATCAGACTAAACAAGACACAAGTTAAATATCTACAATCAATATCAGCAATATTCACAGAGTTTTTTGTGCTCCAAATGTATGCTGACTCTTTAGTGTGAGTTGCTAGTAAATTACCTTTGTTCAATTTATTTCTCTCTATGAGTTAGTCCTGTTAAACACTTAGGCCTAGATTTGGAGTTTGGCGGTAGCCGTGAAAACCAGCGTTAGAGGCTCCTAACGCTGGTTTTAGGCTACCGCCGGTATTTGGAGTCAGTCAAAAAAGGGTCTAACGCTCACTTTTCAGCCGCGACTTTTCCATACCGCAGATCCCCTTACGTCAATTGCGTATCCTATCTTTTCAATGGGATCTTCCTAACTCCGGTATTTAGAGTCGTGTCTGAAGTGAGCGTTAGAAATCTAACGACAAAACTCCAGCCGCAGAAAAAAGTCAGTAGTTAAGAGCTTTCTGAGCTAACGCCGGTTTATAAAGCTCTTAACTACTGTGCTCTAAAGTACACTAACACCCATAAACTACCTATGTACCCCTAAACTGAGGTCCCCCCACATCGCCGACACTCGATTAAATTTTTTTAACCCCTAATATGCCGACCGCCACCTACGTTATCCTTATGTACCCCTAATCTGCTGCCCCTGACACCGCCGACCCCTATATTATATTTATTAACCCCTAATCTGCCCCCCACAACGTCGCCTCCACCTGCCTACACTTATTAACCCCTAATCTGCCGAGCGGACCGCACCGCTATTATAATAAAGTTATTAACCCCTAATCCGCCTCACTAACCCTTTAATAAATAGTATTAACCCCTAATCTGCCCTCCCTTACATCGCCGACACCTAACTTCAAACATTAACCCCTAATCTGCCGACTGGAGCTCACCGCTATTCTAATAAATGTATTAACCCGTAAAGCTAAGTCTAACCCTAACACTAACACCCCCCTAACTTAAATATAATTTAAATCTAACAAAATTAATTAACTCTTATTAAATAAATTATTCCTATTTAAAGCTAAATACTTACCTGTAAAATAAATCCTAATATAGCTACAATATAAATTATATTTATATTATAGCTATTTTAGGATTAATATTTACTTTACAGGTAACTTTGTATTTATTTTAACCAGGTACAATAGCTATTAAATAGTTAAGAACTATTTAATAGCTAAAATAGTTAAAATAATTACAAAATTACCTGTAAAATAAATCCTAACCTAAGTTACAATTAAACCTAACACTACACTATCAATAAATTAATTAAATAAAATACCTACAATTACCTACAATTACACCTAACACTACACTATCAATAAATGAATTAAATACAATATCTACAAATAAATACAATTAAATAAACTAACTAAAGTACAAAAAATAAAAAAGAACTAAGTTACAAAAAAATAAAAAAATATTTACAAACATAAGAAAAATATTACAACAATTTTAAACTAATTACACCTACTCCAAGCCCCCTAATAAAATAACAAAGCCCCCCAAAATAAAAAATGCCCTACCCTATTCTAAATTACAAAAGTTCAAAGCTCTTTTACCTTACCAGCCCTGAACAGGGCCCTTTGCGGGGCATGCCCCAAGAAATTCAGCTCTTTTTCCTGTAAAAAAAACACATACAATACCCCCCCCCCCAACATTATAACCCACCACCCACATACCCCTAATCTAACCCAAACCCCCCTTAAATAAACCTAACACTAAGCCCCTGAAGATCTTCCTACCTTGTCTTCACCTCACTGGGTATCACACCGATCCGTCCTGGCTCCGATATCTTCATCCAACCCAAGCGGGGGCTAGACATCCACTGAAGAAGTCCAGAAGAGGGTCCAAAGTCTTCATCCTATCCGGGAAGAAGAGTAGATCCGGACCGGCAACCATCTTATTCCAAGCGGCATCTTCTATCTTCATCCGATGAGGACCGGCTCCATTGTGAAGACCTCCAGCGCGGACCCATCTTCTTCCGGCGACGTCCAACTGAAGAATGACGGTTCCTTTAAGGGACGTCATCCAAGATGGCATCCCTCAAATTCCGATTGGCTGATAGGATTCTATCAGCCAATCGGAATTAAGGTAGGAAAATTCTGATTGGCTGATGGAATCAGCCAATCAGAATCAAGTTCAATCCGATTGGCCGATCCGATCAGCCAATCAGATTGAGCTTGCATTCTATTGGCTGATCGGAACAGCCAATAGAATGCGAGCTCAATCTGATTGGCTGATCGGATCAGCCAATCGGATTGAACTTGATTCTGATTGGCTGATTCCATCAGCCAATCAGAATTTTCCTACCTTAATTCCGATTGGCTGATAGAATCCTATCAGCCAATCGGAATTCGAGGGACGCCATCTTGGATGACGTCCCTTAAAGGAACCGTCATTCTTCAGTTGGACGTCGCCGGAAGAAGATGGGTCCGCGCTGGAGGTCTTCACGATGGAGCCGGTCCTCATCGGATGAAGATAGAAGATGCCGCTTGGAAGAAGATGGTTGCCGGTCCGGATCTACTCTTCTTCCCGGATAGGATGAAGACTTTGGACCCTCTTCTGGACTTCTTCAGTGGATGTCTAGCCCCCGCTAGTTGTATTTATTTGTAGATATTGTATTTAATTCATTTATTGATAGTGTAGTGTTAGGTGTAATTGTAGGTAATTGTAGGTATTTTATTTAATTAATTTATTGATAGTGTAGTGTTAGGTTTAATTGTAACTTAGGTTAGGATTTATTTTACAGGTAATTTTGTAATTATTTTAACTATTTTAGCTATTAAATAGTTCTTAACTATTTAATAGCTATTGTACCTGGTTAAAATAAATACAAAGTTACCTGTAAAGTAAATATTAATCCTAAAATAGCTATAATATAATTATAATTTATATTGTAGCTATATTAGGATTTATTTTATAGGTAAGTATTTAGCTTTAAATAGGAATAATTTATTTAATAAGAGTTAATTAATTTTGTTAGATTTAAATTATATTTAACTTAGGGGGGTGTTAGTGTTAGGGTTAGACTTAGCTTTAGGGGTTAATAAATTTATTAGAATAGCGGTGAGCTACAGTCGGCAGATTAGGGGTTAATGTTTGAAGTTAGGTGTCTGCGATGTTAGGGAGGGCAGATTAGGGGTTAATACTATTTATTATAGGGTTAGTGAGGCGGATTAGGGGTTAATAACTTTATTATAATAGCGGTGCGGTCCGCTCGGCAGATGAGGGGTTAATTATTGTAGGTAGGTGGAGGCGACGTTGTGGGGGGCAGATTAGGGGTTAATAAATATAATATAGGGGTCGGCGGTGTTAGGGGCAGCAGATAAGGGGTACATAGGGATAATGTAAGTAGCGGCGGTTTACGGAGCGGCAGATTAGGGGTTAATAATAATATGCAGGGGTCAGCGATAGCGGGGGCGGTAGATTAGGGGTTAATAAGTATAAAGTTAGGGGTGTTTAGACTCGGGGTACATGTTAGAGTGTTAGGTGCAGATGTAGGAAGTGTTTCCGCATAGCAAACAATGGGGCTGCGTTAGGAGCTGAACGCGGCTTTTTTGCAGGTGTTAGGTTTTTTTTCAGCTCAAACAGCCCCATTGTTTCCTATGGGGGAATCGTGTACGAGCACGTTTTTGAAGCTGGCCGCTTCCGTAAGCAACTCTGGTATCGAGAGTTGCAGTGGCGTTAAATATGCTGTACGCTCCTTTTTTGGAGCCTAACGCAGCCATTCTGTGGACTCTCAATACCAGAGTTATTTTAAAGGTGCGGCCAGAAAAAAGCCAGCGTTAGCTACGCCGGTCGTTACCGACAAAACTCTAAATCTAGCCGTTAGTTAAAGTCCCTCACTGTGAATCAAACCTCCAAGTTAATATAAAATTTCAATGTGAATATTCAATGTTGCCTAACATTAATTAGAGACTGTGCATCATTTTGTTCGCTATTTGTTATTGGAATTTCCTATATTATTCTTATTACTGCAGCACATGGTTAAATTAATACTTGTATTGTACCAGTTAATATAAATTTTTAGAAAAAGCAATTTAAGTCAAAATCCATGTTTAACCCTTTAGGGATGAGGGTTTCCAACTTATAGATCCATTTCATTTATTGTTTCAAGATTTTTTCCCTATTCATACCATTTTTTTTGGATTGGAATTTGTTGTATTATTTGCCAGCACAGCTGAATGATGTTATGCTAAGAAAGGGGTGCTTCTAGATTCTTTTTCCTAATATTAGAGCGGTGTTGGCTCAATCTGTCCTTTATCTTTTGTGTGGTCTCTCCCAAATAGTACATAGAACACGGACACTTGATTAGGTATACTACAAAGTTACTATCACAGGTATGAAACCCCTTGATGTTATAACATCTTCCATTATGTGGATGGTAGATGGGCATTTTATGATTGAGTTGCAAATAACGCATCCCAAACATGGATAACTTCCATTTCTTTTGCTTCCTATAAAAGTTTGTGTGTCCCTTCTCTCAGTACCTACATGACTTTTAATGAGGTGGTCACGAAGATTTTTGACCCTTCTATAGGCCATAAGAGGTAATTCCCTAAAGTGCTCAATTTGTTGGTTGCAATCTCTAAGGATATGCCAATGTTTTCTTAATGCTTTGGAAATTGCATTGCTATGAGGGTTGTGTTGTGATATAAATACAAGTCTGTCTTTTTTGTTTACCTTATCTTTAGTTTTAGCTGGATGTTGGATTTCCTCAACTTTTTTATTAATTAAATGTGGTGGGTACCCTCTTTGTATAAACTTGTTAGTCATTTCTAGGAGCCTTTTCTCTTTGACATCCTGTTCACTGACTATTCTTTGGACCCTCAAAAGTTGACTTTTTGGTAACAAATTAATTAACCCTTTCGGATGGAAGCTATTGTACTCCAGTAAGGTATTCCTAGCAGTATCTTTAGAATAAATATCTATGTTTAACCTGTTCTTACCTTTAGTGACCCTTGGGTCTAAAAAGGTGATGGTTTCCTCACTATATGTAAGTGTGAATTGGAGTCCCCTTACCATTGTGTTTAACTCTTTGGTAAATTCTTCCAGGGCTCCAATGCTGCCCCACCACACGCCAAACACGTCATCTATATAGCGCCACCACACCGATCCGTGTTGTTTAAATAAATGGTTCTCATAGACCATGCGCTCTTCAAATTCGTTCATATATGAGTTGGCGTATGATGGGGCAACATTGGAGCCCATAGCTGTCCCCTTAATTTGTATATACCATTTGTCTTGAAAGAGAAAGAAATTCCAATATAAAAGTAAACTTAACAAATTTCCAATGAACTGGCAATGTGTGTGAGTATATTTACCACTGACCATGAGGACCTTTTTAACAATAGAAATTCCTGTTTCATGATTGATGAATGTATAAAGACTCTTTACGTCCATAGAATATAGCAAATATCTGATTGTAATTCTAGCAATTTAACCTTTTCAAAAAAGTGTCCAGTGTCTTTTAAATAAGTGGCCATTTTAACCACTTCTGGTTGTAGATATATTGCTATATTAGTATATACAGAGTCAATGCAAGAAACAATGGGCCTACCTGGTGGTCTAGTGGGATCTTTGGGTACTTTTGGAACCGTATAAAAAATTGGTATCCTTGGGTTATCAACCAGAAGATAATCTGCTAACTTTTTGTCTATAATGTCTTTGTCCTTTGCCTGTTTAAGAATATAGTTCATTTCTTTTTGTATCTTACCTAAGGGGTTGCTCTGTATCTTTTTTTAGGTGGAAGTATCATTTAACTGATCTTTCATTTAATTGACATATGGACTGTTTGTCCATAATGACAGTTGCCCCTCCCTTATCTGCCCCTTTAAGGATGATACTATTGTCACTCTTCAAAGATTTTAATGCTTGCTGATCATGTTTATTAAAATTAATGAGTTTCAACATTTTCATTCCTCTTAATTTATTATCAATGTGTTCACACTAACAGGCCCATCTATCAAAGCGTCAAATATGTTGCATTCGCGGGCGTCTATACGCTCGCTAAACTTCGGCAAACATCGCGGCTGCGAATCTTAATACGATCCTCAAATTTATGAAGAAAAAGGTTAAAAACACGCGCGTCAAGTACGGCGCGATTAGCATCGTACTGGTTTAGCGAATTTGTTGATAAATTTTGGTGTTTTAGGTCGCGAATTACCAGTTTCTAAATTTTGACGACTATTTGTTATATGAAGCATTATTTTACTCTAATTATTTCAACTCTATACCTGACATCTGCACATATCTTATTTAATATAATCAGATATATCTATCTATATATATATATATATATATATATATATATATATATATATATAGATATATCTCTATATATATCTATATATATATCTATATCTATAAATATATATATATATAGATATATATATATAGATATATATATAGATATATATATATATAGATATCGATATATAAATACAGATATAGTTAAAGATAGATATATAGATAAAAGTATATATATATAATGAGAGAGAGAGAGAGAGAGATAGACACTGTGGCCCCTATTTATCAAAGGTGTTGCGGACCTGATCCGACAATGCTGATCAGGTCTGCAACACCTCACTAAATGCGGAGAGTAATACGCTCTCCGCATTTAACATTGCACCAGCAGCTCACAAGAGCTGCTGGTGCAACGCCACCCCCTGCTGAATGGCGGCCAATTGGCCACCAGCAGGGGGGTGTCAATCAACCCAATTGTACTTGATCGGGTTGATTTACGGCAATTCCTGTCCGCCTGCTCAGAGCAGACGGACAGGGTTATGGAGCAGCGGTCTTTAGACCGCTGCTTCATAACTAGTGTTTCTGGCGAGTCTGAAGACTTGCCAGAAACAGGGGCCCACAAGCTCTGTTCGGAGCTTGATAAATGGGCCCCTGTATGTCTGTTTGTGTGTATATATATATATTTATATACCTGTTATGTCCAATTACTAAATTGTTTGATATGTTCATCAACATTGTAATATTTTTAATAAATCAACATTGTTCTTCATATCTCATTATGTATTCATATGAATCATTTTTGATTGATGAAATATATTATCGATTGTATCAATAATATATTAAAAACATGTAATGTGAATTATTACTCAATTGAGTTTTATATTTAAAAAAAATGTCATTTCATATGTTAAAGGGACATCAAACTGATATATGTAATTTCATTTTGCCGATAGACAAAACCTTTTCAAGCAGCATTAATCATTTTCACTTCTATTATCCCTCAGATATTTTTATTTTATAAAATAACAATGCACATGTGCAAGCCAATCACATAAGGCATCCATATGTAGACATAATTGAGCAGCTATATGGTTTTGAAAAATATGTTTGACATCAAAGGATAGATATAAATTTATAACCAAATAATAATCTACCACATTGCATGCTATTTATAGATGATTAAACATATATTTTATGTTCATGTCCCTTTAAGATAATCCTTAAAATAATGGAGTGACACATGATATTATAAATATAAATTTTTAATTATTCATAAAATGATTGTTGTAAAACAAAGAAAAATATATACAATGAATTTCTTAAAGATTTTGAAGTGAATGCTCTAGTACTCTTGCAGCCTCTACAAAATTTCGCAGTGCCTGACGAAGGTCCCTGAATTGTGTAACTGAGGGCTCTGTTTGTGTCCCTATTTCAACCGCTGTAATAAAAACACAAAATTAGTTTTGTTACAACAATTCACTTTCCAGATATAAGTAAAAAAACATCATATGAAATCTTCCTACTTTCTTTTTTTTCCACCTCATCCTCTGCTGTGGCTGCATATTCAGTGCCACTGTCTGTTTCAGCTGTCCGAGAATCGCAAAAAATATATTGTTATTGATCTTGAATATGCGTCAAGGGGCCTACATTATACTCCACATTGTTTACAAAATATACAATATAGGGTCTACAAATTCAAAATAAATATAGCAGTGAAATAATATATGATAAATGCTTATGCTTACATTCACTTTCCGCCTCCTCCTCTTGTCTCTCCTCCGGACTTAGGGCTGATGTAGCATATGCATCACTGTCATCTGTTGGAGAAGAAACACAACCCCCCCCAGAAAAATCATTGTTATGGATGCAGAATTGTTGTCAAGGCCTAGATTATCCCCCACATTGTTCTAGAAAGCAAAAAGATACAAGTGTCTGCAGATTATTTCCAAATCAATGTGGAATTTTAACAAAAGAGAACATGATAGATTCCTACCTTCATTTTCAGGCTCATCTTCCTCCTCTGCCGTCACCAGTGTAGGACATGCTTCTGAGGAAATCTCCTCCTCGGATGATGAGGATGATTCATCACTTTCATCTGTTGGAGAAGAAACACAACCCCCCCCGAAAAATCATTGTTATGGATGCAGAATTGTTGTCAAGGCCTAGATTATCCCCCACATTGTTCTAGAAAGCAAAAAGATACAAGTGTCTGCAGATTATTTCCAAATCAATGTGGAATTTTAACAAAAGAGAACATGATAGATTCCTACCTTCATTTTCAGGCTCATCTTCCTCCTCTGCCGTCACCAGTGTAGGACATGCTTCTGAGGAAATCTCCTCCTCGGATGATGAGGATGATTCATCACTTTCATCTGTTGGAGAAGAAACACAACCCCCCCCGAAAAATCATTGTTATGGATGCAGAATTGTTGTCAAGGCCTAGATTATCCCCCACATTGTTCTAGAAAGCAAAAAGATACAAGTGTCTGCAGATTATTTCCAAATCAATGTGGAATTTTAACAAAAGAGAACATGATAGATTCCTACCTTCATTTTCAGGCTCATCTTCCTCCTCTGCCGTCACCAGTGTAGGACATGCTTCTGAGGAAATCTCCTCCTCGGATGATGAGGATGATTCATCACTTTCATCTGTTGGAGAAGAAACACAACCCCCCCCGAAAAATCATTGTTATGGATGCAGAATTGTTGTCAAGGCCTAGATTATCCCCCACATTGTTCTAGAAAGCAAAAAGATACAAGTGTCTGCAGATTATTTCCAAATCAATGTGGAATTTTAACAAAAGAGAACATGATAGATTCCTACCTTCATTTTCAGGCTCATCTTCCTCCTCTGCCGTCACCAGTGTAGGACATGCTTCTGAGGAAATCTCCTCCTCGGATGATGAGGATGATTCATCACTTTCATCTGTTGGAGAAGAAACACAACCCCCCCCGAAAAATCATTGTTATGGATGCAGAATTGTTGTCAAGGCCTAGATTATCCCCCACATTGTTCTAGAAAGCAAAAAGATACAAGTGTCTGCAGATTATTTCCAAATCAATGTGGAATTTTAACAAAAGAGAACATGATAGATTCCTACCTTCATTTTCAGGCTCATCTTCCTCCTCTGCCGTCACCAGTGTAGGACATGCTTCTGAGGAAATCTCCTCCTCGGATGATGAGGATGATTCATCACTTTCATCTGTTGGAGAAGAAACACAACCCCCCCCGAAAAATCATTGTTATGGATGCAGAATTGTTGTCAAGGCCTAGATTATCCCCCACATTGTTCTAGAAAGCAAAAAGATACAAGTGTCTGCAGATTATTTCCAAATCAATGTGGAATTTTAACAAAAGAGAACATGATAGATTCCTACCTTCATTTTCAGGCTCATCTTCCTCCTCTGCCGTCACCAGTGTAGGACATGCTTCTGAGGAAATCTCCTCCTCGGATGATGAGGATGATTCATCACTTTCATCTGTTGGAGAAGAAACACAACCCCCCCCGAAAAATCATTGTTATGGATGCAGAATTGTTGTCAAGGCCTAGATTATCCCCCACATTGTTCTAGAAAGCAAAAAGATACAAGTGTCTGCAGATTATTTCCAAATCAATGTGGAATTTTAACAAAAGAGAACATGATAGATTCCTACCTTCATTTTCAGGCTCATCTTCCTCCTCTGCCGTCACCAGTGTAGGACATGCTTCTGGGGAAATCTCCTCCTCGGATGATGAGGATGATTCATCACTTTCATCTGTCCAAGAAGAAACACAAACACAAATGATTATTTGGTAGATGAATATGTTTAAAGTTATATGTTATGACCATCATTGCTGTTAGATGGTTGTGACAACCTCATGCTTTTAAAAAAGAAATATTACATATTAGCTATTCCATTCCGTTACCTGCTAAGACCTGCAATAACCACAAAGGTCACAGATGCACTTCAGCAGATAATGGGATACAGCATATTGTAACAATGTCTTGTCCTCCCTTATCACCTTTTGATGCTTAGCACTGTTCCAGTTTCTCGTGTGTAATGCTTTTCACACCAAATATTTAAGCAGTTAATTTAGCAAATCTTTTGAATTAGCAATGCCTATAAGCATTAATCATTGCGTGTGCCCTGTCTTCTCTACAGAATCATTCACATTATCAGTCACTGTACTATATGCTTGATTTTAGATAGAGGACAGTACAGATGTGATGCACATCCAAATTTTGATTCCCTATGCAAATAACGTGTGTGCCTAGGCCATAATACATCCCTGAGGAATCAGCATTACGAAATTTAAAATATTTTGATATCTCATTTTAATGTAAATAATGAGATCTTGTAACATTACCTTCATTTTCACTCATAGCTGAGGATGTCTGGGAGTCCTCATCACCCTGAGGTTGGAGCAAAGTCAGTGGCAGTGGTGGTGATGACCTGTTGCTCACTGGGCTGCTGTGGGATACCGGCAGCAGATACCTAGGTATCCTCTCCCTTGGCCTTGATAGGTCTGCAATTATAAAGTATTCATGTCCACATTACAACTATTCACTTTATACTACTATGTCTAATGCTCATGCAGCTTCCAAAATTGGACATTGTACACTCCAGATTAAATTAATAATAACAACACATATATCATATATCATATATCTATATATTATACTATATTTTCTGAATATTTATCATAAGTAAATGATTGTTTACCATTTATGCTTTCAACTATTTAAAGGTACAGTCTATGCACAAAAATAAATTCATGATTCAGATAGAGCATCTTTTTTTAAACAATTCTACAAATTACTATTATTTTATTTGGCTATTGGTATTCTTAGTTTAAATGTATTTCATATAGATAACACTGTGCTTGTGGAGATAAAGTTATCTGGTAGCAGGCACTGATTGGCTAAACTAAGTCTGTCAAAAGAAATAAAATAAAGGGGCATTTTGCAGAGGCCTAGATACAAGATAATGACAGAGGTTAAAAGTATATTATAGTAACTGTGTTGGTTATGCAAAACTGGGGAATGGCTAATAAAGGTATTCTCTAAATCTTTTAAAACAATAATAATTCTGATGTAGACTATCCCTTTAACAGTCAACATTTTACATGCTTTATTTTGGTGCGTCATATGTTTCGACAGAGATTAAACAGAAAACAAAAAAATAAAAACTTACATCTCCGAATGAGCGACCTCATGGCCGTATAGCGTTCTGGCTCTCTGCGTCTCAGGTCACTGAATCGTCTCAGACACTGTCGTCGCCTCCTATGTATACCTGAAACGCGTCTCATCCTGCGCATCATCTCATATATTATTTCATCCCGTCTCTCGTGCCTAATACCGCGCACACCACCGATTCTCCTCGGGAAATACCTGTTCATTCCGTAAACAAGTATAATAAGCTCCCCATCTGTGAAAATTGGTGTTCTCGACATACTTGTAAACTCACGGAAACAAAAATAACTTTTTTTTAAGGCGACAATAAATATACTAGGTATACAGCTGTCTCATTGGTTATTGAAAATATAAATTTTAGTTTCGCTTATTGATTGGAGGGACATCTGAATAATATTGTATGCAACAGCGAATCACTAAACATGATGAGCGTCATCTAAATATTAATTTTAAATGCGTCACCAATGTACGTTTTAAAAACCAATAGAAAATTATATTATCTGCGTCACAAACAAAAACAGAAATAGCGCATGAAAAACCTTATGGCCCCATAGGCCTGTTGATTAAAAAAAAACATCTTGTAAATTATATGATTAATGTTATTAATAGTGAACAAAATGAGAAATATCAAAAAAATACATACCTATGGGGTGTTGAAATCAGAGATCCTCCAATTTATTCGACATAAAAATGGAGACACGAATGGCGCACAAAGTATATGGATTTATATAAACTTTTGGATGATTGTTGATTGATTACATTGCTTGCAATAGCATACTGATTGGCTGATTTAAATGATCACCTGGTTCATCGATTCCCAATAAATATCAAGAGAAAAGTCAATTGAATGTGTATGGTTCAGGAGATAGAATTGTCTGTTAACCATTACCTTTCAATTTGGCATAGACAATGGCATCTGCAGGGTCTGGAAAAACAAAATCAGGACGCAATATCCAATTCAATTTCCAGCAGAACCAGATTCTTGTTACTATGGTGCTGGAAAATTACGATTTTTTATTTGGTGCTAAAGCACAAAAAACAACTACCTCCAGGAAAAACGAAATATGGCGCTCAATATCAGAAAATGTATCTGCTGAGGGGAACAATGTTAAAACTGTAGATAATTGCAAAAAAAGATTCTCGGATATTAAGAGAATCTTGAAGGCAAAGATGGCCAGAGAAAAAAAGACAGCACGTCAGACAGGTGGTGGGAAGCCATATGTTGCAGAACTCTCAACATATGAAACTTTGTTAATGGAGAAATTGGGAGAAAATATGCTTCAGGGTCTAGAAGATTTTGACCACGACACTGACGCCTTAGCCGCACAAGGTACATTTATATATTTCAACGGCGTCATTTCTGACGCCGAATTTTAAAAAATGTTAATGGTATAAATGTTTAATATTGGATTTCAATTATATTAATACTTAATATTGATTTTAAACCTTAATCTATTACAGCATCTACTAGTAGAGCTTCTACTGTTGCTACACAGCCGTTACCTGTGGTTGATACTGGGCTGATTGATACAGACTCCAGCCACAGTTTTTCTTCAGCTACAACACAGCCAGACATAATGTGCAGCACCCCTGACCCAGGTGTTGGACAAACAACAGGTATGTAAGTTAATGTTAACTGTTGTTTAATGTAAATCTGTAATTGTTAACTGTTTAAAGTAAATGTGTAATTGTTAATATTCAAGTTTAAATTATAATGCCATTTTTTATAATTGTAGTGGAAGTCAGAAGGGCTATGGGGCCAGCTCCTACCTCTTCCATCTCCTCCTCCTCCTCAGGTAATACAATTAATGCAACACCTGAATGTTGTAAGTGTGAAAACTTAAACAGACACTGAATGCCATAATCATTAATTTGTGTGACCCTATGAAATCACAGTAAATATTTATTATTTTACTTTTTATTTAAAGATTGTAAGATAGCATATTGGATTTCATTGCAGAGTTTTATAAAACAAGTAAACAATATCAAAATTAAAATACTTTATCTTGTGATGCTGCATGTAATATAAAGGGTTAATAAGTATTAGGGCACATTGAAATTTTGTCAAATATAACTGTTGAAAATAAAAGGGGCGTTCAACCATTTATATGTGAAATCATTCTAAATTTATGTATTACCCAAAAATAATTTATATTTTTGATTGCTCAACATTATATTGCTACATGCATGTGATGCATATCTAGAAATTATTTCCACAGCATATTAAACACTGCATCTCTTCAGAGCAAAAGAGGTGATTGTATCCTGTGAACTATTACATTTATTAATTACAAGATGGTACAAGCACCTCAGGCTCAGGCAATGAATGTTGTTTAAAATGCTGATGAAAAGTGCTTATTTAAAGGAACAGTCTACAAAACAATAGTTATTGTTTGAAAAGATAGATAATCCCTTTATTACCCATTCACCAGTTTTGCATAACAAACAAAGTTATATTAAAGGGACAGTCAAGTCCCAAACAAACTTTCAACAACTTTACAATTAACATTTAGCAAGAGATTTGCTTTGTTCTCTTGGTATTCTATTTGAAAGCAAACCTAGGAAGGATCATATGATTTTTATGCCCTTCAAGTCCGCCTATATTTTATTTACTTTTCAGAGCAGGGGAGTGCTAGCTCATGTAGGCCATATAGATAGCATTGTGATTACGCTCGTGGCTAGTGGCAGACACTGCACTAATTGGCTAAAATACAAGTTAATAGATAATAACAAAGTCATGTGATTAGGGGAGGTTAAAAGATGCTTAGATACCATTTAGTCACAAAAGTAAAAAGTGTATTAATATAACAGTGCTGCTTTTGCAAAAGTGGGAAATGGATAATAAAGCTATTTTCTCTCTTTTTAAAAAAAAAATGCTGGTGTTGACTGTGCCTTTAATATACTTTTTACCTCTGTGATTACCTTGTATCTAGGAACCTTCTTCCAGTCCCCTGATCACCTGAATTTTATGATTAAATTTGAATCAAATTTCAAATTTAATTGTAAGTCCAATCTGAATAATGAAAGCATAATTTAGACTAGACTGTGCCTTTCAATACAATTAATTTAAAATCCCTTACTTTGTATTCAAAGCATAGTTGTTAATAGTTGTATATAAAAGTTTTTGGGTTTATATTACTGCATGAAATACATCCATATGCTTTCCTATTTTGTATGTAATATTCTTTTAAAGGGACAGTAAATTATGAAAGCTAAAGAAATTAAAATAGAGCATGTAATGTTATAAACATTTCCATTTTAATTTTATTACCAATTCTGCTTTGTTCTCTTGATGTACTTATTTAAAAGATAAACATTCATTTGAACTGTGTTGGTTATGCAAAACCGAATGTTTAATAAAGGGATTATGTATTTTTTTTTTTTTTTTAAAAACATTGTTGGATGTCCCTTTAAAGGTGCATGTAATACAAACATTTTTATAGCATTTTTGCAATGCAGATTAAAATGTACAAAACCATGAAAAGTTCATTATATGACTGTTTTATTGAGGGCATATGTATTTTTCCATTAAATAATAATGTACATGTGTGATCTAGCTGCACGAGGCATATTATTTTTTAAATTTAATATTTTAATAATTTTTTATTTTTAATTCCAAAAATAATATATTTAAATAAAAAAAAAAAAACACAAATATGTTAAATGTCAACTGCAATGTATTATTATTAGTTGAATGGAAAAGGAGTGCAATCCTTGCAGATGGCTGTGAATTATATTAATGAAATTTACAGATGAATCTGTGCAGGCAACAACCATAATATATCTAACCCAAGTGTTGAATATGTGCTTATTTATCATTACTAAGAAATGAGATTACAAGAGAACAAATCAATATTAAAAATATTATTGTTTATCAATGTGTATTAAAAAGAGAATACATTGCACATTCATGCTACTTTAATTTTGATTATAATATTAGTTTATATTTACAATAGGTACCGAACGTTGTCATCAGCTGTCGGAGGAGCTTACAATTGTGGTTAGGCAGATACAGGAGAGTTTATATGACGAATCACAAGATCTGATTGGTAGCCTACTGAATGACGATACACAGATAGAAAGGTATCTTGAAGATTCAGCTGCTGCCGCCGCTGAACCTGCTGCACCAGGATCTGACCCTGCTGCTGCCGCACCTGCTGCCGCCCCTGCCGCCGCACCTGCTGCTGCCCCTGCCGCCGCACCTGCTGCTGCCCCTGCCGCCGCACCTGCTGCTGCCCCTGCCGCCGCCCCTGTTGCTGCCCCTGGCCATGATGATGATGGAGCAATAAATAATATGGTCAATCTGGGGAGGCAATATAGTGACAATCAACAGGAGTTGATTAGGACATTGGGTGTATATATTCAGCAACAGGGGCGTCAGGTGGAGATGCAAATGGAATTGCAAAGGGAGAGAATAGCTATAGATATACGTAGGGTAGCCATAGAGGAAAGGGAGTTGGTGCGAAGGGAGAGAGCAGATGAAGAGAACCGAAATTTCAATCCCAATTTATTTCTGTTGATGCAGGGTACCCTTCAAGAATTACTTTCTTCAAGAAGGGAAAGATCACCTCCACAATCTCCCACTGCCTCTAAGCGGTCTAAAGATTAGTTTTTTGATTTATTTTGTTTGTATTATGCATGAAGTAATGCTTGTTATAATTTAATAAAAGAAATTATTTTGATGATTATCTTTATTGTATTTTATTTGAAAACAATGATGTTTTTAATTACTATTCATTGGTCATATCTAATAAGTTATTAAAGGTACAATGTACACCAAAGTATTTTATATTTTTTAAAATAAATAACATTATTAAACATTGACCGGTTATGCAGAACCAACACAACTATATTAAATGGACATAAACACAATAATAATTAATGTTTATGTTAGAAAATAGAATGTTATTTCTAACTTTTCTAGTAACAACTTTAATTGTAGAATTTTAGTCATTCACTTGTTCTATATTGATGAAAGATGAATGTATGGAAGCTCATGAACAGGTAATAACCAATGTTATTGATAAATAGAAATATATATATGTTTTCAACTCCTTAAAAATAATGTATATGCACTAAAGTGCCGTTACTCAGTGGGCATAATAATTACTGATATTGCACTACATAATATAATTTGAAGCCCGGGCTTAAGATTCACAGATATCCTTAGCACCCCTAAGCTTGGGTGTGATGCCTTAACCCAGTGTTTGTCAAACAGTGTGCCGTGGCACATTTGTGTACCATGAGAGATCCTCAGGTGTGCCACGGCAGACTGACAACAGTGTGACATATTTCTTTAATTTAGCTTTTTTTTTTACTCCCAGTGCAGGGGTGTCCCTCTTTCAAATTTGTATATATTGGGAGGTATGTGACAGGCATCATGTACAACCATGACATATTGCTATTCACTCACAGACATTCAGTATAATTGTTTGAGAATGAATGTCAATATGTCACGTATAGTTTGTAGGAGGCATCACAGCACAATACATACAGTGTGATGTGTGTATGTATATAATATATATATATACTCTATTAGGATACGTGTGATTTTTTACAATTTTTGAATGGTGGTGTGTCACAGTATTTTTTAATTGAAAAAAGTGTGCCATGAAAAATAAATAGGTTAAAAAATCAATGCTTTAACCAATGGAAAATGGTCAATCTCCATGATAATGTTTTAAGGCAAAATGTAAACATGTATCTACACATATAATAAGAGCAACAAAATATATATATTTGATTTGGGTGGATTTTTGATTTTTATTATTACAAGCTAATCAGGGAGACTAAACATCTGCCATTGGTTAAAGAACACCACCCAAGATCATGTGTTAAACCTGTATTGCATTGATGCTGATTCCAAAAATTATATACAAAGATGAGGAAAATAGAATATAATTTAATAATAAAAATTGCCTTCTCGATAAATCATGAAAGATGATGTTTAATGTACTTTGTATCTAAGCATTTTCTGAGAGCCCTATGATAACATGGTCTATCACTTATAATCTATTGAGTATTAATTAGAAATATTTCATTAAAAAAAGAGTCAGGTGTGAAATGAAGAACATTTATTTGAATACATATTAACTATTAAGTTAAACTAACATAAATAGCCTCTTTTGGGATAATTTTAAACATAAAGATATGATGAAACAAAAGAACATATGTACAATATATTTACATAATCATTGTTCAAATAGAGCATGGATGTAATCAGATCGAGCTTGTACTCCACTTGCATCAATTTGCTCTAAAGGTGCCACATTGTCATCATACTCTACTTGTAACATAGAAATATCAGCATCTGGCATGCGTAATGCTAGGTTGTGGAGCATGCAACATATGAGAAATATCAGGGATACTTTCTTTGGTTTGTATAGAAGTACTCCCCCAGAGAGGTCTAAACAACGAAACCTGCTTTTCAAAACGCCAAATGTGCGCTCTATAACACATCTTGTAGATGTATGAGCCTCATTGTAGCGCACTTGCGCAGGAGTTCTGGGGTTCAGCACAGGAGTGAAAAGCCATGGGAGACATGAATAGGCTGAATCTCCTGTGTGTAAAAAATAATTTGATTTTAGCAATATGAAATACATAATATTTTTATATCCATATATGACAATTAGTAAGAGATATTTACCTAGGAGAATTCCCTCTGGCATTTGATGATTCTGAAACAGGTCATAAACATGCGAATTTCTCAGGATGAAAGAATCATGTGTTGAACCTGGGAATCCTGACCGGATGCTCATAATCTTCAATTTGGCATCAGAGATGACCTGTATATTTAAAGAATGGTTACGCTTGCGGTCACGATAGGGCAATTCTCCTAACTTTGGAGGCTGCACTAACACATGGGTACAGTCAATTGCACCCAAAATGTTTGTCATCCCAGCAATCCCATAGAACTGCACCTTCACACGATGCCAATCCTCTGGTGTTTCCGGAATATGTACATAACTTACTATCCGTTGGTGTAAGGCTTTTAATACTACAGTTAGATGACTTGAAAAAGAAGCCTGGCTCATCCCCACAACTAAACTTGTTACAGCCTGAAATGATCCTGTGGCGAGGAAATAGAGGACAGCCAGCAGTTTTAACATTCCAGGGATTGCCTTTGTCCTATAAGTTATAGGTTCAATGGAGTCTTTGATCTCCAGATACAGATTCTCAATTAAACCTCTATTCAAACGGAATCTTCGAACAATTTCCCTGTCACTCAGGGTATGTAACCCTATTCTAGGTAAAAATAACCTTGGCCTTCTGCGTCGTTCATAACGCTGAACTAACTCCAAAAATCTCCTTCTTTTGCGTCTTTGTTGTATAGCAATGCAAAATAGATTGATCATCTCCATCTTGGTAATGACTGCATACATCAAACTTTCTATGCTGTTAGACACTCCCTTTTATAATGAGCATTTCACCTGCTGAAAATGCAGGTGGAAGCAACATATTGATTGCTGCAAGTTTTGGAAGAGACAATTAAGGTATATGATTTTTTCGTATAGATATATTTATACATACTTTATAATTTATATATATTTTATACATAGATATTTATCTGAAAATATATAACAAATGATAAAAGGAACATAAATGTTTTTCATTAGAAATCATTTCTAATTCCGATTGAGTTCTATAGCATCCGCAAGCTCAGAGGTGGCGGATTGAGAAATAGGTACGCTGCGTCGGATGAGACGCGAACGTAATTGTTGAACTTTAGATAATTTCTGAACAGCTTCAAATTGTTTCGAATAGGAGAGCGAATGCAGAGGATTACGCTCAATTTACACATGATTTCAACTCGTATCGATCTGCGTCGAATAGAGAACGGTGGATCGTATGTTACGTCATAAAATTCTAATTATTGCGATCTTAAAGCTTTGATAAGTAAGGCGCATCCTCATCGCGCCATGTACGACGCGGAATTCGGGCGTATTGCAGGTTGACACTTTGATAGATGGGCCTGTATGATTATACAAACTCGGATTAAATGTGCCCTTCTTCCTAAAACCCAGATTATCAAGTGTTAATACCTCATTATCGCCTAGATTTAGAGTTTTGCGGCCGCCGTAAAAACCAGCGTAAAGGGGTCCTAACGCTGCTTTTAACCGCCCGCTGGTATTTAGAGTTTCCTTACCGACATTAAAAATATTTCTAATGCTGAAATCATTACCGACAACCCAGACCCAGTAGTTAACATCTAACGCGAAAATAAACATCCACGAATCACAAAACAAATATGACACAAAGTACACTTACACTCATACAAACACTACACTATATTTATTTTTAAGTTTTCATATTTTCAGGTCAAAATACAAAGGATCAAAGTTGCGAGATCTCGGGTGTTTGAAAAAAAAACAACACAAAGCCATTTTGCCATTGACTTACATTGACAGACGGGAAAAGACACTCATATAGCTACATCTAACTAATAATATTATCACATACATACACTCATATAGCTACATCTAACTAATAATATTATCACATACATACACTCATATAGCTACATCTAACTAATAATATTATCACATACATACACTCATATAGCTACATCTAACTAATAATATTATCACATACATACACTCATATAGCTACATCTTACTAATAATATTATCACATACATACACTCATATAGCTACATCTAACTAATAATATTATCACATACATACACTCATATAGCTACATCTAACTATTAATATTATCACATACATACACTCATATAGCTACATCTAACTAATAATATTATCACATACATACACTCATATAGCTACATCTAACTAATAATATTATCACATACATACACTCATATAGCTACATCTAACTAATAATATTATCACATACATACACTCATATAGCTACATCTAACTAATAATATTATCACATACATACACTCATATAGCTACATCTAACTAATAATATTATCACATACATACACTCATATAGCTACATCTAACTAAAAATATTATCACATACATACACTCATATAGCTACATCTAACTAATAATATTATCACATACATACACTCATATAGCTACATCTAACTTATAATATTATCACATACATACACTCATATAGCTACATCTAACTAATAATATTATCACATACATACACTCATATAGCTACATCTAACTAATAATATTATCACATACATACACTCATATAGCTACATCTAACTAATAATATTATCACATACCATACACTCATATAGCTACATCTAACTAATAATATTATCACATACATACACTCATATAGCTACATCTAACTAATAATATTATCACATACATACACTCATATAGCTACATCTAACTAATAATATTATCACATACATACACTCATATAGCTACATCTAACTAATAATATTATCACAATACATACACTCATATAGCTACATCTAACTAATAATATTATCACATACATACACTCATATAGCTACATCTAACTAATAATATTATCACATACATACACTCATATAGCTACATCTAACTAATAATATTATCACATACATACACTCATATAGCTACATCTAACTAATAATATTATCACATACATACACTCATATAGCTACATCTAACTAATAATATTATCACATACATACACTCATATAGCTACATCTAACTAATAATATTATCACATACATACACTCATATAGCTACATCTAACTAATAATATTATCACATACATACACTCATATAGCTACATAACTAATATGATTATCACATAATACACTCATATTAGCTACATCTAACTAATAATATTATCACATACACACTCATATAGCTACATCTAACTAATAATATATCACATACATACACTCATATAGCTACATCTAACTAATAATATTATCACATACATACACCTCATAAGCTACATCTAACTAATAATATTTCTACATACATACATCATATAGCTACATCTAACTAATATATTATCACATAATACACTACATATAGCTACATCTAACTAATAATATTATCACATACATACACTCAGTAATAGCTACATCTAACTAATAATATTATCACATACATACAACTCATATAGCTACATCTAACTAATAATATATCACATACATACACTCAATAGCTACATCTAATTACATATATTATCACATACATACACTCATATAGCTACATCTAACTAATAATATTATCAATACATACACTCATATAGGCAACATCTAACTAATAATATTATCACATACATTACACTCATATATCTACATCTAACTAATAATATTATCACATACATACACTTCTTATATTCTACATCTAACTAATAATATTATCACATACATACACTCATATAGCTACATCTAACTAATAATATTATCACATACATACACTCATATAGCTACATCTAACTAATAATATTATCACATACATACACTCATATAGCTACATCTAACTACAAAAAATATCACATACATACACTCATATAGGCTACATCTAACTAATAATATTATCACATACATACACTCATATAGCTACATCTAACTAATAATATTATCACATACATACACTCATATAGCTACATCTAACTAATAATATTATCACATACATACACTCATATAGCTACATCTAACAAATAATATTATCACATACATACACTCATATAGCTACATCTAACTAATAATATTATCACATACATACACTCATATAGCTACATCTAACTAATAATATTATCACATACATACACTCATATAGCTACATCTAACTAATAATATTATCACATACATACACTCATATAGCTACATCTAATTAATAATATTATCACATACATACACTCATATAGCTACATCTAACTAATAATATTATCACATACATACATCATATAGCTACATCTAACTAATAAATTATCACATACATACACTCATATAGCTACATCTAACTAATAATATTATCACATACATACACTCATATAGCTACATCTAACTAATAATATTATCACATACATACACTCATATAGCTACATCTAAATAATAATATTATCACATACATACACTCATATAGCTTACATATAAACTAATAATATTTATCACATACATACACTCATATAGCTACATCTAACTAATAATATTATCACATATCATACACTCATATAGCTACATCTAACTAATAATATATCACATACATACACTCATATAGCTACATCTAACTAATAATATTATCACATACATACACTCATATAGCTACATCTAACTAATAATATTATCACATACATACACTCATATAGGCTACATCTAACTAATAATATTATCACATACATACACTCATATAGCTACATCTAACTAATAATATTATCACATACATACACTCATATAGCTACATCTAACTAATAATATTATCACATACATACACTCATATAGCTACATCTAACTAAAAATATTATCACAAACATACACTCATATAGCTACATCTAACTAATAATATTTATCACATACATACACTCATATAGCTACATCTAAACTAATAATATTATCACATACATACACTCATATAGCTACATCTAACTAATAATATTATCACATACATACACTCATATAGCTACATCTAACTAAAATATTATCACATACAACACTCATATGCTACATCTAACTAATATTATCACATACATACACTCATATAGCTACATCTAACTAATAATATTATCACATACATACACTCATATAGCTACATCTAACTAATAATATTATCACATACATACACTCATATAGCTACATCTAACTAATAATATTATCACATACATACACTCATATAGCTACATCTAACTAATAATATTATCACATACATACACTCATATAGCTACATCTAACTAATAATATTATCACATACATACACTCATATAGCTACATCTAACTAATAATATTATCACATACATACACTCATATAGCTACATCTAACTAATAATATTATCACATACATACACTCATATAGCTACATCTAACTAATAATATTATCACATACATACACTCATATAGCTACATCTAACTAATAATATTATCACATACATACACTCATATAGCTACATCTAACTAATAATATTATCACATACATACACTCATATAGCTACATCTAACTAATAATATTATCACATACATACACTCATATAGCTACATCTAACTAATAATATTATCACATACATACACTCATATAGCTACATCTAACTAATAATCTTATCACATACATACACTCATATAGCTACATCTAACTAAATATTTATCACATACATACACTCATATAGCTACATCTAACTACAAATATTATCACATACATACACTCATATAGCTACATCTAACTACAAATATTATCACATACATACACTCATATAGCTACATCTAACTAATAATATTATCACATACATACACTCATATAGCTACATCTAACTACAAATATTATCACATACATACACTCATATAGCTACATCTAACTACAAATATTATCACATACATACACTCATATAGCTACATCTAATTACAAATATTATCACATACATACACTCATATAGCTACATCTAAAAAATATTATCACATACATACACTATTAGCTACATCTAACTAATAATATTATCACATACATACACTCATATAGCTACATCTAACTAATAATATTATCACATACATACACTCATATAGCTACATCTAACTAATATATATTATCACATACATACACTCATATAGCTACATCTAACTAATTATATCACATACATACACTCATATAGCTACATCTAACTAATAATATTATCACATACATACACTCATATAGCTACATCTAACTAATAATATTATCACATACATACACTCATATAGCTACATCTAACTAATAATATTATCACATTACACTCATATAGCTACATCTAACTAATAATTATCACATAATACACTCATATAGCTACATCTAACTAATATTATCACATACATACACTCATATAGCTACATCTAACTATAATATTATCACATACATACACTCATATAGCTACATCTAACTAATAATATTATCACATACATACACTCATATAGCTTACATCTAACTAATAATATTATCACATACATACACTCATATAGCTACATCTAACTAATAATATTTATCACATACCATACACTCATATAGCTACATCTAACTAATAATATTATCACATACATACACTCATATAGCTACATCTAACTAATAATATTATCACATACATACACTCATATAGCTACATCTAACTAATAATATTATCACATACATACACTCATATAGCTACATCTAACTAATAATATTATCACATACATACACTCATATAGCTACATCTAACTAATAATATTATCACATACATACACTCATATAGCTACATCTAACTAATAATATTATCACATACATACACTCATATAGCTACATCTAACTAAAATATTATCACATACATACACTCATATAGCTACATCTAACTAATAATATTATCACATACATACACTCATATAGCTACATCTAACTAATAATATTATCACATACATACACTCATATAGCTACATCTAACTAATAATATTATCACATACATACACTCATATAGCTACATCTAACTAATAATATTATCACATACATACACTCATATAGCTACATCTAACTAATAATATTATCACATACATACACTCATATAGCTACATCTAACTAATAATATTATCACATACATACACTCATATAGCTACATCTAACTAATAATATTATCACATACATACACTCATATAGCTACATCTAACTAATAATATTATCACATACATACACTCATATAGCTACATCTAACTAATAATATTATCACATACATACACTCATATAGCTACATCTAACTAATAATATTATCACATACATACACTCATATAGCTACATCTAACTAATAATATTATCACATACATACACTCATATAGCTACATCTAACTACTAATATTATCACATACATACACTCATATAGCTACATCTAACTAATAATATTATCACATACATACACTCATATAGCTACATCTAACTAATAATATTATCACATACATACACTCATATAGCTACATCTAACTAATAATATTATCACATACATACACTCATATAGCTACATCTAACTAATAATATTATCACATACATACACTCATATAGCTACATCTAACTAATAATATTATCACATACATACACTCATATAGCTACATCTAACTAATAATATTATCACATACATACACTCATATAGCTACATCTAACTAATAATATTATCACATACATACACTCATATAGCTACATCTAACTAATAATATTATCACATACATACACTCATATAGCTACATCTAACTAATAATATTATCACATACATACACTCATATAGCTACATCTAACTAATAATATTATCACATACATACACTCATATAGCTACATCTAACTAATAATATTATCACATACATACACTCATATAGCTACATCTAACTAATAATATTATCACATACATACACTCATATAGCTACATCTAACTAATAATATTATCACATACATACACTCATATAGCTACATCTAACTAATAATATTATCACATACGTGT